>NW_028281536.1:0-300000 GCF_059751285.1 Brachycentrus maculatus | reverse complement strand
TTATTTATTACGATAAATTTAACAATCAAACATTTAATAGAGATGCTATTAAACCAATATGACAAGGATAACTACTTAGAACAGTTTTTTTTATGATCGCGAAAAAATCAAATTACATATATGACATGGGTGACCATTAAAAAACCGAATTATATTACGACTTGTTTAAAATAAGTCGTTACTTGATTTGTTTTTTTATTCGATCATTTATACTTCACATCAATCGGTGCACAAATTAGATTGCGTGTCGGGTATTTCTAGCTCTTTATATATTTGGCAATTTGGCATTAAAAAGAGGAAAAGTAACGAAGAAGTCACTATCTTTAACAATTCAGTTTTTTATATACATCTTTATCATATTCTCGTAAACCGAAGCTGTGATGGGTTCGAGTCCAGGAGCTTTGACTTTGAGTCTACAACACTTACCACGAAACCACCACCCGACTCAAATAAAGTCTTGTAAAGGATGCGTTTAATAATCGTTAAAAGAATGAAGGTTGATGAATTTATCTTAAATGAAAGCAAAACGTCTCACGTTTTTCATCTAAAAATACAACGCGGAAGCGAATTTCTTTTCTCACTCGCTTATTAAGAGACGGAAATGAACGCTCATTTCGAAATGTATTTTTCGGTCTTCTTAAATTTATTTATATTCACACTTAGTAACCATTTTCTTAAATAAAAGACGATATTATTTAACGTATTATTATAGGTGTCTCAACAAGAGATGAAAAATGTATCGTTTTTAATATAAAGGACGGTGGAAGTCTCAGCTTATGATCTGGTATGTTAAGCTAAGGGATGCTCAGACTTCCATCTTCTCTCATTTAAAATTAAATGTTTCATTCTTTTATTGATGTGTCACCTGTAGGGTAAATTTTTAAGTATATTGATGTGTCACCTGTAGGGTAAATTTTTAAGTTAGAGAATAAATAATAATAATAAATTTTATGTTATTTAAATGCTGGGTAAAGCAGACTACCCAACTTAAAAAGTTTCCAACCTCAATAATTATCACAAAGCAATACTTTATATAGATTTAAGTAATGCATTTTCTCGTTAAGAAAAAAAAAACATCCTGCAAACATATAAAATTAAGATGATCAATTTAGTACTAAAAGCGGCAACTGCACCAATGTGTTATTTTATTTGTCGTTGTGACCATTTTTATCATCTCTTTGGCATTGTACGAAGTTTTCTAGGGTAGCTCTTAAATTTTAAATAATAAAGTCGTCAGCTCAAACCTGAATAAAAATTCAGGTTTTCAGACCCTTAAAATTTTTCGTTGGCATTAGGGAGATTTTTGTTGTTTTTCATTATTTTTTTAAAACTTTAAAATATTTTCCAGGAATATCTAGAACTCGTTTGCATTCATATTTTGTATAGGTTTCCCATCTTGTCTTAGCACACTCGTTATTTGAATGATACCCGACCACCTCTTTTCCAACTACTGGTTATTATAACTATAAAATAAAATAATCAGTGATAAAAATATTGTTTTAAGAAATAACGATTTCATCTAATACAACAAAAGCTCACATTGTTGTGAAAATCCTAAAAAAGTAATCCTTATTACACTTTTAAAATATAATTTCAATAACCTTCCTAATTTATTCATATTGCTTTAAAATTTTCAGACAAGTTTGCATTTGAACTCGTATCTTTTGATAAACTTGTGATAGATAACAAAAAACCGTATTTTTTTAAAAGCAGCTTTATTTGCCGAAATGTTCACACCGTCTTTTAAACGTAAAAGCAATACACGCTATACTTGATATTTCTCATGTCGAACAGCGTGCTCCTTGATAGCTGCTAAAATATTCAAGATACCCATCAGCAACGTGAAATGAAATGTATTTCAAATATGTGTATTCTCTTTTTTCTTTCTAAACTGAACCACAGGCACGCGTAGCCAGGTATTAGGTAATGAAATATAATTTTGTAGCAGGTTGCACGATTTAATTATAACACATGTGTAGTAAGTTTTTCTTTTGTTATATGAGGTGACTAGTAATTAGTGAAAGTGTTGTTAATTTGGCAAACAATCGGCTGGTGATTTCCCTCCACCTCTTATTTGACCTTCTCTAGTTTTATTTCTGTCCGGCCTAAACATATGCCGCGGTTTTCGTCACTCCACAGCTAATCACGTACACTACTCCGCCGGCTTCTCGCGCGGTTTGTAATTATTTTAAATTAGCTGACGGTATTTCCGAACCACCTCCCGCGATACAAGAGATTATCTGTAATCTTTCCAATTAAGCTCATTGCGGGCAATCTTGTACTTAGGGGAATGACTCAGGCCTAGAGATATTGGCTCGTGGAGATGTTGAATGTTCAAGTTAGCGCAGATATTCAATTGTGACTCAGGCTGAGTTGAGTTGGAGAGATGTAAATTACAGATTGAGTAGACAACATGCGAACACAACGATCTACAATAATAAAAATAAATTTAGAGGAGCTTATGAACTTTTAAAGATATTGGCTTGTGGAGATGTTAAATGTTCAGATTTCGAGCCCAGATATTCAATTATGACTCAGACCATTAAGAGATACTGAGTTGGTGTGATGTTTATTAAAGATCAAGTGGTAGTAGATAGCATATGAGAACAGTAATCTACAACTATAAAAATAAAATAAAAAACAAATTTACAGAAATTTATGAAGTTCGAGAGATATTAGCTTGTGGAGACGTTGAATATTCAGGTTTTGAGTGCAGATATTCAGTTTCGACTCAGACCATTACGAGATTCTGAGTCAAATAAATGTTATTAAAGATTGAGTGGTTGTACACTCTACAATCATTTTTTTAAATACAGGAATTTATGAGATATTGACTGAGGTTTTGACCGTAGATTTTCAATTTTTACTCAGAACATTAAGATAAACTGATTTGGAGCGATGGCAATTAAATAACAAGTGGCAGTAGATTAAATACGAGTACAGTAAATTATAGTCATTAAAAAAAGCAAATTTTTAATATATAAAATTCATTAAATTCAAAAGATATTGGCTTGTCTAAAAGTTAATCGTTCAACTCACTGGTGAATTTGAAAGCAAAGTTGTGTCAATTTCAAGAGTTTATTAAAAAGGAGATATGTATGCGTGAAATGCCCTTTAAACAACTCACACATACATATTATATATTATACTTCAAGCGAGTTACATAAGCTAAAAAAAATTCATGGAAATAAAATTTTGTTTATTAAATAAAACCCAGGGTGAAACATCTCTTTGATGCAAAGTAGACACACCCCACATTATTGCATGTTTTTATTTCGTCATATTTAAAATATGTCAAATATATATTTCTGCTTTTTAATACTCGACGTAAATCATTTCCTGTGTTTTAAGGATTTTAAAAATGTAAATACTTAACATATATCTGGAAGAAATCATAAAATTATTGATTTACGAGTCATTCGATACGATTTTATGCGTATTTTAGCTGTGTCTTGACCAATCATAAACAAGGTCAAAACTGTTAAAAGTACATAAAATATTATAACGTTAGATCTCGTAAAAAAAGTTCACTCTTAAATATTTGGCGGTAAAAATAATACATCAAATGTTACGGTTCTTTACAACAAATAGATTATTATCTGGCATACATATTTATCATTTAGGAACAGAATATGACAAATTATGTATTTATTTATAATTTTTTGTTAACATGGTCGATACGTTAATTAGAACACATTAAAATATGACCAAAAAAACACATCGGTGTTGCTTGCACCTGGAAATGCATTAAAGCGCTAAATTAATATATCGTAGTCATACAGGAGAAAGTGACCATATTCATTTTTTTTACAAAAACGTGGTTATTGACTATTTGATATCTTACTAGTTCAATATTGCCCTGAAAATATCCCAAGGTGATTTTAAATTTGGAAGTATAATATATTGACTTCTTAAAAATTACTTGTCCGCCTCTGTAGTGTAATGGTTAGCACGCTCGGCTACCGTTCTGGAGGTCCCGGGTTCGATTCCCAGGGGGGTCAAATAAATATAAGTGATTTTTTCACTGTAATATTTATTAATGGACTGGTACCTGAAGCGGAGGGCTGATCACCTTTCCTTCGTGTGTAAACGATCAAGATAACACTGTGTTCATATTAAGCAGTGCCCTATGCACCATTGGGGTTCGGATAAAGGTCTTATTATATTTATTATTAAAAATTACTAACTGCATTGATGTTTATTTTCTTACCAAACAAAAGTGACTTAAATGGCCCTTCTGAACATTTTACATTTTGTAAGTTGGTCACTTTCTCCTGACTACGATATGGTATGAAGCTAATAGAAATATTTCAAGCCGAAAAATTGGTGAAAAATTAAGACAAAGAGAAAAATGTATGAATGTAATAGAAAAAAAGAAACAGTAAATTTAAAACAGATATCAAAATGTAGGTATGAAAAATAAAATCGACTTGGTTTCCTCTGTTAGTTCACTGAATTTTTTTTTTTATAAAAATAACAATTTCAGTTGTTATTTTTTCTTTCGAGATTATTAATAAAATATTTCAAAAGCAACGTTGTTCGTTTTAATTGTTGTATAACTTAATAAGCAGATTGTTAAGTGGTTTGGAGTAACAGCTGCTGTCTTTGATAATACGCGCTTACGACTAACTCGGCTTGACTGTTTTATAAGACTGACTAAATACTTAGTTGATTGAATGTGACATTTCTCGGATATGAAAAATGATTATTTTTAAATGTGTGTATATATATATTATACTTTGAATAAATTGATGATGTTGTTCCAAAATGAATGATATATATTTGGAAAGCATAAAGAGTCAACATCTTTCCACAATTCTCCACAATTTAACAGAACGACGACAAATATCTTTCATTAACAAATATAAAAGGTAAAAAAATAATTCAAAACACAGCCTCCGCATCGGCAAAATAATTTGTCCGCCTCCGTTGCTTAATGCTCAGCACGCTTGGCTTTCGCACCGTGGTTCTGGGATAAATTACCAGGGGAGGTCAAATAAATAAAAGTATTTAATTATTTAACAATATTACTAGGACTAGTTCCTGAAGCGGAGGGCTGATCACCTTTCCTCTATGTGTTAAAGATCACGATAACGCTGCGTTTATATGATGTAGTACTCTATGCATCATATGGTGCGGATAAGGATATATATATATATATATATATATATATATATATATATATATATATATATATATATATATATATATATATATATATATATATATATATATATATATATATATATATATATATATATATAAATATATACATGTATATATATATATATATATATATATATATATATATATATATATATATATATATATATATATATATATATATATATATATATATATATATATATATATATATATATAAATATATACATATATATATATATATATATATATATATATATATATATATATATATATATATATATATATATATATATATATATATATATATATATATATATATATATATATATATATATATATATATATATATATATATATATATATATATATATATATATATATATATATATATATATATATATATATATATATATATATATATATATATATATATATATATATATATATATAAATATATATATATAAATATATATATATATATATATATATATATATATATATATATATATATATATATATTATATTTATTTATTTATTTAATGTAGTACGTTACGTTTATAAAATTTTTAAGACGTTGCGTTTGAGACCCGTAAATTTAAACGTATTTTGTACACTATTCCCCTGTTTGATGTCAAAATAAATATATATATATATATATATATATATATATATATGTATATATATATATATATATGTATATATATAAATATATATATATATATATATATATATATATATATATATATATATATATATATATATATATATATAATATATATATATATATATATATATATATATATATATATATATATATATATATATATATATATATATATATATATATATATATATATATATATATATTATATTTATTTATTTATTTAATGTAGTACGTTACGTTTATAAAATTTTTAAGACGTTGCGTTTGAGACCCGTAAATTTAAACGTATTTTGTACACTATTCCCCTGTTTGATGTCAAAAGCCATCCCTATAATTTTGAAATGACACCAACCATGGTTTCCGCGCTAATTACCCCAAAAGCTCTTCAGTGCTACGTTGCTACGTTATTTACCTACGCGGGGCGGACGGCGCTCTGGTAATGGATCCTCTACTAACTTCCATAATGCATAAAAGCCTTGTCGTAGGGCTTTGAAAGTTACTCGTTGTCGCATCGCGGCATTGATATATGCAGATTTATTACATTTTCAGTTTTCAAATACTCTTATTATAAAGCTTCCTGGCGATGGTGAAAAGTTCAGTTTATTCATAAATAGCGAAAACTTTATAAATGCAGATGACAGAATAATTTTCATTGTGTAAATTCGCCAAAGTTTCCGATTTTCAAGTTATTTCGTAGTATCCAATATAATTTGAAATATTAAATTTAGTCGATGCCGCATATCAGAGACACATTAAATACATTTTTAATAATTGATTCCGCAGTCACTTTGGGGTAAAATCTATCCATTTTTAATTTTTGTTTAACTTAGTATATAACACTTTTTCTTAAAAATACATTGTGTCACTTGTTTCGATGCATTTTACATCATTATATAACTCCGTAAAGATTGTAAATATTATATTCATAAACACGGTGTTGATGCGAAATGCATCGAAATACATGTCACAATACATTTTAAGACAAAGTGGTATTTACTAAGTAAACCTTAAAGTAAAACTTGAGAAATATTAAATACATGTTGGAGTAAGGAATATTTAATTTGACCCCTACCTGACTATTTATACAGATTTTTGGGGGCTCAAAGGAGAGAGGGGGATATTGCGAGGGGTTCATTTCATATTTACAACATACGCATGGACATTTTTTTTTCACGCACATATTATATTTATTGATATCCTTTAGAAATAAACATTAACAATAAGAATTGTATGGTTTTTGAATGAATAACTTGAGAAAAAACAGCCAAAAATTCTGAAATTGTATCAGTCATCCCACGAATTTATTTCGATCAACTACAGAATACTAAATGTTGCTTCCATAGCATTTACTTTTCATTTACTATTTGAATGTATAGATTTAGAGGACTAAGCTTTCAGTTCAAAAATTCAAAGCCCTTTTCAAAGCTTAGGCTCGATGGTCATCCCGTAAGCTCTAAATATTTTTGACATCACCAACTTTGAAAGTTAACACAGTAGATTAACAAAGCTTACGGTAGGAAAAGGTTTTCGTGTCTGACATTTTTAATTGAAGATAAATTTTAATTTGTAAGATGAACCGAGCTTAATAAGAATGAAAGAATAAACCTTTGATAAACATTAATTTAAATTTAATTTAGCCAGGTTTTTTATTTATCAATTTATCCATATAAAAAAAATCCTTTTTTTACTTTAACAAACTTAAGAAAAAAGAAAAACTTTGAAACAAAATTATGAAATTAATTACCAAATGGTAAGCAATTTTATCTACCATACTTGAGGCCCTGGTTCGATTCCTAGGAAAGGCAAAAAAATCAGACTTCACTCTAATATTTATTTTATCTTACCTCTGTGTAAAAAAATGGATGCAGATAACATTTTGCTAATACGATACAGTGCCTTGTGTACCATTGGATTACAAGTAGAAGGAAACTAAGAATATCGATTAAATACAATTCATAATTAATCAGAAATAAACTATGATACGAATGAAATATATTTAATTCGAATAATAAGAAATAATAACACTGTAAAATAACTTATAAAAATACATTTTATAAAATAAAACAACTTTGTTTTTAACCACTTTTTATTGGTACACTTTTTCCAACCGGTTTCGACAAGAACCTTGTCATCATCAGGGTTTATGTACTAATTCTAAAACATTAAAATACTCATAGTTCGTTCATGGTAAAAACAAAGTTGTTTTATTTTATAAAGTTTATAAAATGTGCCACAAAGTATTTTCGAAAAACATTCAAGATACTAATACATCAACTTACTATAAAATTTATTTACAAAATTATGCTTTAGAAGACAGAATTGCAACAGTCAGTATTTTTCAAAATATTTAATAATTTCAATATTTAATAATTTTAATAATTCAACATTATTTCAAGTGAAATTTTGTTGTAGTGTACCTCTATTTCTTAAAAATGTGTATATACGTATAAAATTAATTTCTTATCACATTTTTCTCCTCGCTTATTATGACATCAAAATCACCGTGTCAATTCATAAACAATTCGAATATTCGATAAGATGAAAAATATATTTTTATTAACACTAACGCATTTGGAATTAGTGATAATTATTTATTCTTTTAGAAATTACATAAATTCATAAAAAAATAAAAATGTATAGTATATTTATTATAAATCATTCCATCACTTGGAAAAAAGTGGTTTATGGTATAAAGAAAAATACTTTTGCTTTTAATTCATTTATTTTTCAAAATATATTACATACATAAGTCAAAAATATAATAATCTCGATTAGTAATTTCTATTTCTCATTTGGGACATGGGATTAAGGTTAACAAGACTGGAACACAAATAATAAAGTAACAAAAATATTTTTTTTAATGACCAAAACTAATACATGGCAAAATATGAAAACAATAAAGAGGTATAATAAATAGGCATAAGAAGCACATTTAAAAGAAATAAATGAGAAAACATAAGGTTAGAAGCATATTTAAAATAAACAAATAAGAAAATATAAAAAAATGAGAAAATATGACGAATGAAAAAATAAAATAAAAATTAGTACGTAAATACAAATTTAATTTACGTGATTTTATTTTCTCGAATTGCCAGACACACAATATCTTTATCTTTCAGAAATAGTTATATAACAACTGTCTTCATTGTTAAAAAAAATACTTTTGTTTTTGTTCGTTATATTTCCAAACAAAGAGACTTTTGAGAGTGAAAAATCTGATTGTAACTCAGACAGTTAAGATTAGGCTCAAAAAAGTGATCTCCTACAAGATAGAAAATCAAATTAAGGAGTTAACGGGGTCCTTTTAGATACTGTCTTTGACTTGTTAAAAGACACTACAAAGCCTCACTATTGAGCGAGAAAACGAGGTTGAGGAAGTGCTATAAGAATTTCAAATGTATTTTTTTTTAACATCTGTCCATTTTCAAAGTCAACAATAACAAAAAAATAAACTTTTATACTTACAAAATTTATTAAAATTCAGAGCACTCACTAAAGCTTAAACAGTAGAGTTGTTCATTCTTCTTTCGTGTAATTAACGATTAAAATAACAGTACTTAATAAAGTACAAATTCATTTGTATTCATGGCCACCGATAATCCATTGATGGGATTAAAAGTTTTCTTTTTTTTTCAATAATTCATTTTAAGATATTATAGATATCTTACGAAAAAAAATATTTTTACGAAAACCAATTTGGAGTTATTTTATTATTACTTTTAAAAAAAAGGAAAATAAGTATGTTTTTCATATTATTTTTTGACATCTCATCAAAGATGAAGAAGAATATGGAAGTCTGGGCACTTACGGGACTGACGACCGTCATAGGCTGGTTTAAGTGATCACTTTACACACGTGTAACATTCACCAATTCTACCCATTATGACAACCACACTACTCAAATTCTTGGAAGTTCTATATATATGAACCAATTTAAAAACCTTGTTCTTGAATCACTAGAACTTCACTAGAGACATCTATTGGTGAGATGTAAAGAAGCTTTTTTATTAAGCAGAAACTCTTATATTAGTATGTGAGATCCGAATCCTGGATTATATTCACACACATGAGAAACGCCAGAAAATACCTTTTTCATTTTTATTATCAAGCTTATAATTTGACCAGATAATTTATTAACGTGTGTAAAGTGATCACTTAAACCAGCCTATGACGGTCGTCAGCCCCGTAAGTGCCCATACTTTCATATTATTCTTCATCTTTGATGAGATGTAAAAAAATAATATGAAAATAACTCCTGTAATTGGAGATAATCCAGATTTTGTGAACAAGTATTTGGACACACTCAAAATGTTGTAAGTATGTTTTTATTATTTACACAAATATTTCAATTTCATACTATTTCCGTGAGCCTAAGCGGCTCATTATTAAAAATAAGTATCAAATTGTGGTAGAGTGGGTTCAAACCGAGAAACTTTGACTTAAGAGTCCGTGACACTAACCACGGTACCAGAACCCAACAATTCTGAGCATATATAGATCGTAAAATATGTCATTGGCTGGTGTTATTGTTCATATTATACATTGCGTAATACTGACCAAGCTGCTCATTATTAAAAATTCATATTTACCAAATATTCCGTTTATGAATATTTTTATATTTAGCTCCTTTTTCAATAAAATTAACAAACACAACATTTTGAGTGTGTCTAAATACATGTTTACAAATCTGGATTATCTCCGCTTAGGAGTTATTTTTCACATTTTTGATATCTCAACATAGATGAAGAAGAATATAACAATAATAATAAATCCCTTACCGCACCCCAATGGTGCATAGGGCACTGCTTCATATAAACGCAGTATTATCTTGATCGATTACACATGAAGGAAAGGTGATCAGCCCTACACTTCAGGTACCAGTCCTCTGTAATATTGAATAAATATTAGAGTGAAAAAATCACTTATATTTATTAAACCCCCCTGGGAATCGAACCCGGGACCTCCAGAACGGTAGGCGAGCATGCTGACCATTACACTACGGAGGCGGACAATATGGAAAATATTATGGACATATTCGAAGAATATGGAAAATATTATTCTTCATATATGTTGAGACGTCAAAAATGTAAACAAACATGCTAACGATATATTGTAGATGACTATTCTATTGACATTTTGTGAAATAAAAAATGTTTAAAAAATTTGATTTGTTTAAAAAAAATTAACCTTACTTTGCTTTAATGTTATTACACTAAGATAATAATAAAACCATATACACCCATACCCAGCTATCCTCTGGCCCTCTTCAATTAAGGCACGTTTTCGATTTACGGCCAAAAATGTTTCGCTATAACGGCAAAAAAAAACTTTTTTTCGATGTCGATATATCTTCACGTTGCCAAACTTACGCAAGCGCAGTCTCGATGCACGCTTTTTTTCTATTTTACACTGAAGAACGACATAGGGAAGAAGGCAAGACAAACAACGTTGGACAATTTTTTTTAAGCCAGGCTTCTTATCCTTATCAGCGAAAAATGATGACGACAGTGATCTGCGGTGATTTCTTCATCGTCTCCAGATTAAAGCCAAAAAAAATGGATATATGTCTACATACACATATTTTACGTAACATGAAGTTGTTGAATTTTTGTTTTTACATTTTTGTAGTTTTTTGGAGAATGTTATTATTTTATATACAAATGTATGTATAATACTTGTTATGTACGTATTTTTACTAAAATGAAATAAAAAGAAAAAATGCATATTGAGTTATAAACCATGATACTTATTTAACAAAATTGGAACCGATCCCATTGAATTTGTATGAATTTGTTTTAGAATAATTGATTCCTTATACGACTTTTCGCTTTGCGGTCAAGTTTCGTGGAATGTATCTAGGCCGTAAAGCGAGGTATGGGTGTATTCATTTACGAAAAATGATTTTCGTATTTTAATTAGTGTTTATATTTAAGGATTTTTAATATTATTTATTTAAATGAGCTGAAAGTGGTATTATCCTCGAATATTATCTCAATAGCGTACGATAGATTAAAATAAATGTTCCACTTATAAAACAAATGAAATATTATAATTTCATTAATTGATTCGGCAGTCACTTTGTGGTAAAATTTATCCATTTTTAAATAATTTTTTACTTGGTTAATACCATTATTTCTTAAAATCTTCTTTGCAAACATTCCGTGTGTCTCCCACATTCATGCATCTCCTTTCATCATTCAGCTGATGCCAGTTTCATAAATTTCACTGAATTTAAAAAAATCTCATTAATTGATTCGGCAGTCTCTTTGTGGTAAAATCTATCCGTTTTTATTAATGTTTTACTTAGTAAATACCGCTATTTCTTAAAATCTACTGTGACACGTGTTTCGATGCATTCCGCATCATTTTCAAACACCGTATGTGAAGCTAATTCTAAATTTTAGAGTTGGGTCCTTGGGACGTTGAAGGTTGAAGAGGGGGTAGTAGCTGTTTCTTATTTTTATTGAAGAATTAACACGTGTCACAGAAGATTTTAAGAAATAGTGGTATTTACTAAGTAAAACATTAATTAAAAATGAAATATTATATTCTACTCACTGTTTTTTTATAAAATATATTTATCTTCTGCCACCCGAAAATTATCCTGGTTTATTAATTTCTGATATTCGAGATTTAATAACTCAAATTAAATTTGTTTAAAAAAACCTTACGGAATTAATTAATACGAATTGGAAAACTTTTTTCTGTCTATGATATTCCGTATTTATTCGATTTGTTTGCGTGTTTCCCAAGATGAGTTTCGACAGCTAATTAAAATTATTTTTCTCCTTTAGGCTCGAAAAGGCTTTACTAATACCATGTTTCCGTGTACTAATAATTAATTTCCGTCCAAAATATAACTTTTGAAATAACAGTCAAGAAGGGAATGACAGTCTATCAGTAAGGGACTGAGATTTTTCTCTGTTTTACATCAAAACAGTATTTTTTTAAAAATTCGAAATTGATGAGACAGATCTCGATTTATTCCTCATTCCAATTATAACTTTATGCTTGTTGTATCTAGAACGATTTTTATTTTATACTAGCTGTACCCAGCCACGCGATGCTGTGGCTCAGCCTGGTTAGATGGAAAAGAAATAAAACTAAAACACACATTCTAATATATTTAATTTCACAATGCTTGCTGGTATACAATATGAACGCAGATGTGAAAAAGCATGCTGTCGGCCATGATTTTTTTTGTATTGAGTGTGTTTTTGTGACGTTCAACAGATGGTTCTGCCATTGCGGTCATCAAATTTGATTTTTTTTCACCCAAATAACAAATAACTAAAAAATGTGTGCTTATTCATTTTCTAGGTTGTATTAAAATCTGAAAGAAATCGGTATTTTTTAATGATTTAAGCTTTTTAACTACATAATACTTACATTGTTACAAAAGCTTTGTTGGAGAAAACTGCGTCATTCATTTTAAAAAATTAAATGTAGTAATGTCTAGAAAATTTTTAAAAAAAAATTAACGTTTGTAACCGTATAAAAAATAAATAAAGATTATTGTTTCGTATGTAATATATAAGCACGTTGAGTTTATTTATAGATTCAGTGTATTATTATAGAAATATATGAGAATTTGAGTGAGAGCGAGATTAAACCAGAGTAGCTACGATTTTACTAAAATACGTTTCATGACAAATATCACACTCTTCGGTAATAAATTTAAACTAACATATGCATGTGTCAATACAAAGTAAACATCCCTTCGATAAACAGTATTTTTCTCTATTTTCCTCAGAAAGCAACATAATTATTTCATCTTAGTTGAACGTCTTTTATCGCTCGCAGTAAATCTTGCTAGACACGCGAAAATATTATTTGGTACAATAATAGTGGTGAAATAGAACTATTGCTAAGTTAATCTTTGGGTGTGAAGCAAACAAAATATTGCGAAGTTCAGCATGTGGAAAATAAATGGAAAAAAAAACATAAAAATACTTCAAATTTTATGAAAAAGAACAGACTTGAACGAAAAGATTATATAATAAATACATTTTTTTGTACAAAATATATAAAATTGGTATGTACAAAAGATGAAATATTCTATTTATTTCAAATAAATAAGAATAAGTATAAGGTCACTTCAACAAAAGTGGTTTACGATTAATTTTAAACATTGCGATGAAACATTTAAAAAACATCCTTTCTTGGATGACATTTCTTGGTAGAACTACGATTTATGTAATAAAAATAATACAACAACTGTGTGAATAGTTTTTTCATATTTATTTTATTTGATCACTGACCGGGTTTTATCAACTACGAAACTAAAAACTTATATTTTCTGATAATATATTGCAATATATTTATCAAATAATTTATGCTTCACTCAAATGACTTCATAAGTTTCCTGAAGTCATCAGTTATTTTTCATAATTCTACGGAAAATTAATGATCCTAATAAATTTCAAACTTCTGAAAGTGTAAAAATATATAGTTTTATTTATACGATTATTTATTTTAACAAAGTGTACCACAAGATCATCTTAATCCATTATAATCTTAGGAGAAAGATGCTAATTAATATGAAACAGATGTAAGGCTGACAATATTTTAAATATTTACTGTTTCGGAAAATTTATTACTGTGTGTTTCTCAATGCACCTCAAACAAAATGTTACGAACCGATTTTTTATAACTTACTTCAATTAATGACTTAAATTTTTAATAACATTGTGTTTTTGTAAAATAAATGTGTATTATTTTATTTACAACATTTTTAATATGCCAAAATCTAAATAATAAATAAATACTGGATTTGTGTTAATATTACAATATTATAACGATTCCTTTGGAAAATAAATGCAATATTAAAAACATATTTATGTATTTATCTGGACTTATTTACCAAAGGAATTATTATGATGAATCGTCATCTCACACAGACGAAAAAAAAATTAATAGGAAGGAAAAAGAGAAGTCTTTCCTAGTGCTCATTCCAATTTGAATATAATGTTTATTTAAAAAATATTGTTAACGTAGGAAAAATGTTGAACGTTATATAAGTGTTTGAGTGATTTTAATAAGTCACTTTATTCTACCTATGACAGGTCATTTACTATGTTAATACCTTAAAATACTTCCATTATGCCTTTCCATAGTCATTTTTTCGTCTCTTCTTCTGTGTTTGTCATGTCAGATCCCCTGACGTCGACGCAAATCACTTGAGAGTAATTCTCTTTATCTTCGGGCAATTGAGGGCAGCTCTAAACAGCACCTCGACGGTCCTGATCCCCGTCCAATATCGTATATTCCGGAGTCAGGAGATTTGTCTTAAATTTTTTCATCAATTGATTCGGCAATTTATGGTAAAACCTATCAATTTTCAATAAAAAAAATTACTTAGTAAACACCACTATTTCTAAAAATCTACCGTGACACCTGTTCTGAAATCAAAACACCAGTGTTTGAAAATAATGCGGAATGCATCGAAACACGTGTCATAATAGATTTTAAGAAAAAGTGATATTTACTAAGAAAAAAAAATTGTTAATGGATTTGTCTTCAGCCCACATCTCGTCGACCCTCTGTTTTGCCTTTTATGATCAGGTGAAATATTCTCCTCTAAGCACATGCCCCAGATAGGACACCTTTCGGGCCTCGATATAAGTCAGCAACTGTCATAGTAATTGGTGGGTATGTAGGAGAAAATGCACGAATTCAAATGAGGCGAAAAATGTATGAAAAGAAAAAATCGTTCTATTCCCCCTATACATACATATTCCTGACGAGAAACGTCGTGATGGTTAATTAGTTAGACGAGAATTTAATGTTTAAGGCGGAAGTAGCTTATCAATCGTGATCTGCTTCACGACGCAGTTTATAAATACTATGTGTAAAGTATGTTGAAAGTTTTCAACAAAACAGTAATATTACGTATATATTCCGCAGATAATAGAGTGACAGAATCCATTTTTAAAGACCGCTTTGACAACAGAATCGCGGTATGTTAGCGGAGACACTAGAAATTTGTGTAATGGCGACTCGTGGCACTTTTTATATAATTCAGAAAGATTGTTGTGAAATAAAACCTAAATAACATTCGTATCTTTTATCATACTTTTGTCAGTTTTAAATATTCTTATATTATGAAAGAGGATTAAATCTGTGTTTGTGTTATCTGATTTAATGAACTTTATTTACACGTATGTTAAATAATTGAAAATAAGATACAAATTATACCATTAATAATATATATTTCAGCATTCAAAAATATATAAAGGATTTATTTTTTTTTAATTCAACTTAATAACGACTCCTTAAAAAAACAAAATGAATGACGAAATCTTCTAAGATTTTTTTAAAGAAAGCATTACGTAATTCAGTTTATGAATTCGATCATTCAAAGCGTTTTGCGTATTTTAAGCTATTTTGCGAATAATGTATTTGACAAAGTATAATGAATTGTAAAAGCAACTTACTGGCCATAACTCTGATATGAACAATAATCAACATAATCCTGATGATAACAAGGTTCATCCGATAAAATCCGGTTGGGAATAAGTACCAATAAAAAAGTGGTTAAAAGCAATGTAACACTTTCCTATCATTCATCGTTCACTTTTACATTTTTTTTGTATAAATGTGAAACCGTAACAATATCATTTTAATCTACATGTGACCTGATGATCAATGATTATTCCGGAACCCGTACTCACGAAGTAGTGTTTTTTTTTAAAGCAGTATCAAACAAAGTGAACAATGAATGATAAGGAGAGTATTATATTACCATAACAATATTCAATATATTGGTAGTGTAAAGGCAAAGTGGTATTTCTGTCTCAGACCAAATTTTACAGGAGAGCAAAATCAAACTTGTGAAATTAAATAACTCATTTGTTTTATGTATGTACATATCTTATTAAAACTAAATAAGTATTGCAACTACAGCTTTATCCTTTTGCCAGATTATGGAATATGCTATTTTAGACATTTTGTGGAACAAACTTAATAAACAAAAAAATTGACAGATAAACCCCTTTGCCATTACACTACCGATATGAAAACAAGGTTGTTTTCTGTTATAAAGTTAACAAAATATGCATATTTTTTATAAAATTTTTGCGCGTTGCCACTCTCCGCCACTGCCGCCCACTACCATAAAATAAAGAATCGGGTCTATAGTTCACGCATCCGTATAATAATAGAAGTCCACTGGCATGGGACATTTTTTGGCATCGTCTCGACGCCCGCTCGGCCGCTAGTGCCGCACGCCGTCCCGACGCCGCGCACTTGTGGAATAAGCCCGATAGTGCCGCAGTTCCGAGCGCCACGTATTGTCACCTGTTCGCTCCGCGTATTTGTGAACCCATTAGAGCTTTGTGTTGTGCTTTGTACGAGTACAATGCGCCCGCTGGCTCGAAGTGCACAAGTGAACTTTCGGACTCAGTAAAGTGACAGTGCGGTAAATAAATACTTAATAAATAAGTAATATTAATAAAACGCTCTCCTTATCATTCATCGTTCACTTTGTACAAAATAAAATAAACAAAACATAATATTATTTAAACTTGTTATTTCTCAAGCTGCCGTTTTTTAAAAACTTCATAAAAATATACGGTTCAAATATCCCAACAATATCAAATAATTATAAAACTGTAATTTTACGTTAAATTAAATGTATGTTTTCTGTTTGGTATTTCTGGTATATTATTTTAATTATTCAAACCAGTTATTTTTCAAGTTCAAAAATTTAAAAAATATTAAATTTCAATATTTCAACAGTAATAAAAACTCGTAATTTTACGTTAAAATAAAAGAAGTATTTTTACTATTTTTAAGATAGTCAGTTAAATTGTTTAACTGTTTTGTTTATTCGAAGATATAAAGTATATACTTATACATTTTTAATTGCAGCGTTAAAATACATAAAATTTATCAAAATAAAAGTTCGTTTGCTTTTTAAAAGTTTTAATCAAGTAATAATTTATTACTGTTTGCATGTTTTTATTTTATTAATAATACATATGATTAAATAATATAAAAACACAATGCCATACAAATTTTAAGTCGACATATTATGAAATAAATATGAAATAAGTTTCACATTAAATATAATTTACGATGAAAGATTAAAAAAATCGTACTGGTTCGATTTCAGCTTTTTATTTTTTCGAAAATGATTTACATTTGCTTTGCTTTGATTTGAATTGAATGATGTTTTTCCAAAAAAAAAAACTATTTTTTATGTGTACCTATAGATCGACTTTCTCCTATCAAACGTTGAAATTCCAGTATCGTATTCTTGCACCGAAACATAAAACAAATATCTAATATGAGGCATCAAATCCGAATAATCGCAAGTGATATAAAATAATGTGAACATATTTATGTACCTGCATATCGTGTACGTTATACTATATTGTTTATAGTCTAGTATGTAAAAGTGATGGTTTGGATATATGTTTATATTGCTAAATTGCAGTATCATGAATTTTGTTATAAATTTTAGCGTAAGTATAGCAGCTGAACGTAATGATGTTTCTGCTAAGAAACCATGTTTTATTTGTATCGAAATAGACATTCTTTTGACGTAAGTAATTTAAACAAACCACCTACATCGTAAAATTAGTTTTTCTTAAATAAATATCTTATTATCTAATTAAAACGTTATCGCGGTTACCAAAATAATTTATTGCATAAAAAAACTGAAATAAGTTTATTTCTGTACTTTTTTTTTCACATTCATCTCGATATAAAACAAAAATTTTAAATAATTTTAAATATTATTTAAAATATTGTTAATCCCGAATCACTTATAATTATAACCATTGCTGTATTCGCCGATGGAAAGTAGACATATTTACTAAATTGCATTGTTTAAAATACATAAAATTTAACAGGTAAAAATGTCGGCCACTATCTATGGGTACAATAAAAAATCTGGTATCTAATTTAATAAAGATTGTTTCCGCAGTTAGTTGTAAAATGCAATCGAGGTAATCGATTAAATTTTATAAGATGTTATAAATTTTTCGACTAAGGTAACAAACTGATCAGGTTATTCGGTTAACGTAATTCGGATATACCGTATTCCAGTACCGGAGCAGAACATTACTTTTATTTAATGTATAATCATTTCCAGTTGTTAAATTTCCTCTTCGAGATATAACTATCCTAGTTATGTCTAAAATTCAAAGAAGACTGCGAAGAGATAGCTGTCATTCCAATCCATATAAAAGGATGGAATACAAAATAATATAATAAAAGAACCATTTGCTTTTATTATGATACTTTTATTATAGATAATCGAATAAATTACCATAATGTTTTGAATATGCTTAGGGCACAAAATGTCTGATAGATAAAGAAAATTTAATGGTCGAAGCATTCTGTTTTATTAATAACTGCAAAGTTTTCGATGATGTTTACATAATATAATGGAACAATCGACATCAATGAGCGTATCTGAGCACCTTATTGACCCCTATCCGAAACTTGTTCACGAAAGGTTATGCTGCTGTTATGTTGTACGAGGGATCACATAACAGGAGGGCAGAATAATGATAAGGTGAAAGAAGATTTCGAACCTTCGTTACGCTGAAATGAATTTCTGATCATAAAATTAGCGCTTTTAATAAAAATAGAAGAAGCATGTCGCAAACATGGTTTTCTTTTCAATGAAAATAAGAAGACCAAGGTAATAGCGATTGATAGGTTAAGAACACCCGCAATAACTCATATCCTAAATAAGCTAGAAATTGACGACGACAACATTTACCTGAAATTATTTAGAACTGATCACAGTAAGAAGTATAATGATCATAGCCAAAGATAACATGACTTGCCTTGTTATGTGTGAAGTGAAGTAAACGAAGATGAAAAAAATCAAACCTTTGCCTCTTTCTAATCTTAAAATCATGGTATGGAATCTTGGATCCTCCAAGCTATGGTAAGGCTGAACATTAATACGACGTGAACTTATGGATGAAGAAAAAAATTGTGTCCTTCCTGTAAGAGTTGAATGCCAAAGTTAAGCTCTCCAACAGGTGTTATCAGCGAATCTTTTAATACTTTGGACATGTCGTTCACAGAATCAACCATTCATGCCAATATATAAAAGCTCTTAATGGTTGGAAAAGTGGAAAAAAAAAGAAAAGAAGATGAACTCCAAGGCGCTTGAGCGACCAGATATAAGAGTTAACTGCTTCCTTCTCTAGCCACATGACACAGGACAGGAAAGGATGTTGCTAGAAGAGCTGATAATACTATACAAACGTATGTATGTCAAAGTAGAAGTTCTAATCCATACTTTCATATTAAACTTTTACTTGATTAATAAAACTTTATAATAATTTTGATTAAAACACGTATATCGATGTCGTTAACATGTAAAATACATCGAAACACGTGTTGTTATTGATTTTAGTGGATTTGAGTATTTACGAAGTACAAGTTAAATGTAAGATGCAAAGATGACATGCCGCAAGTGACAATTCAATAAATAATTGACAAATCAATAAATGAAATTAATATATACGTTTTATCTCTAATTAAGTCAAAAATATTTAGTATAATCAACACACAAAATTCATAATACATAACATTTCTTCATATCGATGTAAAAATCATGTGGTACAAAAATAAATTACAGTGATCGAATTATTAATAAAAATGTATTGAAAAATTATTATTAAGTGCTTGAATAAAGTGATTTTCTAATATATACTTTAAGAAGATACTGAAAAAATTGGTGAGTTTAAATACTATAATAAATGATACATTAACATTAGCAGAAATTAATTTTTCAATACTACACGAAAAATATTATTATTTAATGTAATATTTTAAAAATTTATATTTATTTTCTTATTTAAAACGGTTAAACTGCAATATTTATTTAAAAATAAAATCTTACATTTTTTCATATTTTATAAATTTTCTCTACTTTCAGTTATTTTTTTGAACAAATGAATAACATTTAAAGTAAAATTTATCTCGCAATATTGCATGAAAAAAATTTCAAACGAATCTGAAACATTTTTTTGAACAACAAAATTCAAGACTTCTTATCAACCCATCTGTCTTCTTGTCATTGTAGGTACCGATTAAAATAAAAATGCGTATTTTTTACTTTTATATTAATTTAATATTATCATTATTAATATTAAGCGCAGGAGTATAAACTTTACCTTCATGTAAGTAACGTTTAAGATAACACAGCGTCAATATAAAGAAGTGCTTACTGGGTTAATGAGGATAAGAACGAGAAAATAAACATAAATAATAAAGTAGTCTACAACGACGACATATACGAGTATAATTGAATAACCTATACAATAATAAAAAAAAAATGACCATGTTATTTGCTTGATTGTATAGTTGTGTATTTTATTCTCGTTTTTATATTTCAATTAAAATGTAACTCTTCCTGAAAATTTCAGCAGTTACACTATTTCACGGAGCTGAAACTATACAATGATTTAGCTGAAAATTCTCGCTGTATTGGCGGTAAATTCCAATGGAAAGTGTTTTATCGAATATTTTCAATAAATATACAAGTGCAGATACTCATATTTGGTTGCGTTGATTTATTGAAATAAGCTTGTTGTTAAAGTACCCGTAAATAACGCGTCGGTTGAAAGCTCCGGTAATTTGTTCTTGTAATTGCGAGCTACCATTTAAACAGGTAGACAGATTTGTAAATATTGACACGCGGAAATTAAAACACAGAAAAATGTGTTCATAAAAATTATGTTGCGTTTTCAGATGTGCCGGAAATATCTTCACTTGTATAAATAAATAAATCTGCGTTAGTAGTCCATAAAAATTCTTCTGACTATTTTAGAAATATAATTTATAACTTTCAATTATATCTTTGTAATACTTTGCTGTACTTATGCTTAAATAAATTATTTTTAAATGAAACAAATCAATTATGATTTTATTTACCTTATTTGGGTTTTTAAAGAACACTTCTAGTTTCGGGAAAGCAGTCCTACCATCGACAAGTGTTTTTTAAAATGTTTTGATTTTTAAAGCTGTAACACATTTAATGGGTCTGCGAGGGCCTACCAAGCCACTTGTGGCTTGTTGGTGAAAATATTTTTTTACGTATTAAAAATTATTTTAATGTTATTTATACATAAAATTAAACTTTTACAAGTAGTATAAATTTAAAACCAAATTTAGTAATATTTGTGAGCATACTTATAAAATAATATAATTTTTTTCAATGTAATTGCCGACACCTTTTTCTAAAATGACAATTTATCAATAAACAATATGTCGAGTTCGTTTAAATTAAGGAGTTACAAAATACTGGATTTAACATTCCAAGAATTATTATCGATGTTTCAACAGAAATTAAGCAATTTATGATAGCAAAAAAAACTACAAAAAGCATATTGCTACACGGTATTGTAATGAAAGTGAACTCACACATTTCTTGAGAGCAAGTGTTGTGAGATTATCTAGAAGTTCCTAAAATTTTAATAATGTGGTTGTCAATTATGGGTGAATGATGAATGTGTAAAGTGATCACTTAACTACCCTATGACAGGTCATTAACCCTGTAAATACTCAGATATTTCATTTTTCTTCAGCTATGGTGTTATAAATACCAACAAAAAATACTTAAATAAGATGAAAATATAGTAAGTTTTTTGACAAAGTTGTGTGTCTATGACCAATGAAACTAGTAAATTGCACCTTAAAAAAATATTATTTACCATTGCTTAAGAATTACTTAAAAAATATGAAAATATTTTAAGTTGTTTTTTACAAAATTCTGTGTCTATGAGGAATGAAACTAGTCAGTTGCACCTTTTTTTAACTATTACCAAAGAATAACAGAAATAAGATGGAAATATTTTAACTTTTGTTTAAAAAGTTCTGCACCTATGAGGAATTAAACTAGTCGTTCCTTTATAAATATATTTTTTTACTTTTACTAAATAATTACTTGAATAATAAGAAAAAATTGTATTTTTTCTTGACAAAGTTTATGTGTCTATGAGCAATGAAACTAGTCGGTTGCACCTGCTAAGTTTAGGAATATTGTGATTTCCTTTATATTAGTAAAAGTACCGTCATCAATAATAACTTTCAGACAGGTTGTGGTAAGTTCTTGTTTCTTACAAAATTAATCAAATGAAAAATTAGAAAACTTTGTAAAGCCATTTATTATTATTTGGAATAAATTGGTCGATCTTGAGCTTCGATAAACATCGGTTAGGGGGAGTTTCACTGATACGAAAAAGCTTTCCGGCTTCTCTGATTGTTTCATCCCGATAACAGTAAGCTCATTATTTTTGCTAAATAATCTATTTGCTTTTTGAGTATTTATCCGGCTACTAACTGCGTCAGTCTGCCATGGTAACGGGTTCGGTTCCCAGCGACTTAAATATAATTATGAAATTATGTAAGTTAAGCAAGGAGTTGGTAAAATAATGATCCAAATAGACTGAATACAGTTAAAATTATTTCTAGGGCTGGAGCCTTTTGCTGGTGCCTTAGGGTCAATTTTTATTTCAAAACAAAATAATAAAGAACCCAAAGTTTCATTATCATCTCATTTTGTCTGACTTACTTCGCTTCATCATTTGAAAAATTTGAAAGATTTGTTTTTGGCGAACGTCCAAAGAAACGTTTAAATGTATCGTTTTTAAAGAGATAAAAAAAAAATTAAGGACAACAAAACGAACAATGAAAAGTATTTATTTTCTCGTCGTCTGACTATTGTTTCAGTAAGAATAAAATTTTACATTCTTAATTTTGGAATAAGTAGTTCTTTTAGCATTAAAAATGCTTAATGGCCCCATGTCCTGCGCCTCAACCGATTCCTGCATTCCAATCCATTCGCGCACATTTCTTAGCTGGGACAACTGCTTTCTGCCGATGCCCGACTTCTTTTTACCTTATCTCTGAACACAAATTACAGCGCTTGATATTTTATAATTACTACTGGACCCCCTCTTTTGCTTATTAAAATATAATAAATATCTCCTACCCGCTCTTCATTCTTCAACATTCCCAACTCTCAAATTTAAGCTAAGCTTTACATTCGGTGTTTGAAAATAATTGAATGCATCAAAAAACGTATCACAAAAGTTTTTTTTCTTCTTTTTTAAAATTACATAATGGAATTTATTAATTCAACATATGGGAATGTTAGTGATGTGTATCTACAAGTGTTATTAGAGTTTCAGAGAAGGTTTCAGGAAGATACAAATACATACACATTTGTGTATATTTGTATATATATAATAATAATATAATAAAACCCTAATGGTTCATAGGGCACTGCTTCATATAAACGCAGTGTTAAATTGATCGTTTACACATGAAGGTAAGGTGATCAGCCCTCCGCTTCATGTACCATTCCAGGGTAATATTAATAAATATTACAGTGAAAAAATCACTAATATTTATTTGACCCCCCCTGGGAATCGAACCCGGGACCTTCAGAACGTTAGCCGAGCGTGCTGACCATTACACTACGGAGGATGTTTATATTGAATTTAACCATAAACTTTATGAATTGCCTGATTGATATGAAATACTGGCCAATCAAATACAAACCTTTATTTTTCAGACATCAAAATAAAATTAAAATCATATGTGTATTGTACATATCGAAGATTTTTTTTTACAAAAACTGTTTATTGCAAAATACTACCAAATATATCACTTCTGCATAAAACATCTTGGGGTGATGATTTTTTTACACTTCATGGTCATATTTAATGTTCTCTGAAATGAGATTAATTAATATTCCCGTCGAAATATCTCCAAAGAAAATTTAAGCACTGCACATTGTTGTACGAGTTAAATAATTTATCGCCCCGAGACGTCAAACATCAGTAAACATTAAAAGTTGGAGAAATTCTTTAAATTAGTTCACATTGTCCGCTCTCACAGAAGTGTTTTATGTACTGAAGTAATGACGGTATTAAAATAATTAATTCCGCTCTGTATTTCGACTATTTGCGAGGAATATACCGTAAAGCACTTATCTTGTCTTTAAACATTAATATTTTGATGAGAGCTTACAAATAACTTGGATTTAATATTGCTCAACGTAAAGGAATAATGTTACAAACGTTTATAATGAAACAAATATAATTAAATATAAAACAATCTCAGAATGCAAGTATTCTTCTATAAATTAGATAAAAATGATGAATTTCATATAAATTTCTACAAAGAAGAGTATCGTGGCTTTATTTAAACATTTTGAAGAATAAATCACTTTTAAAAATTCACTTTTAGGATTATTTTAAATGCGTATTTTGATGAGAGCTTCCAAATAACTTGGATTTAATATTGTTCACATCAAAACGTAAAGGAATAAATGTTACAAACGTTTAATATGAAACAAATAGAATTAAATATAAAACAATCTCAGAATGCAAGTATTCTTCTATAAATTAGATAAAAATTATGAATCTCATATAAATTTCTACAAAGAGTATCGTGGCTTTATTTAAACATTTTTAAGAATAAATCTCTTTTAGGATTATTTTAAATGTAAATACGACGTATTTCGAAAACTGGTAAAACTGGTTAAAAACATATACAATCTCCTAGATTTTTTTAAAAAGAAAAGTTATAATCGAAAACTATTTTTTTTTTGTTAAGAAATATATGCAAGTAATTAAGGCATCAAGAATGACACAATATTAACTACTAACAAAAAATCATTATTTTTATTTTCGATGTTCTTCGTGGAATCAAAATCAATCATTTAATATTTTTTTCTTTATTTTAAATTCTTTTGCTTTACATGATATAAATTCAAATACAAAAAAATATGAATAAAATATAAATTCTAAAAAAGATCCCACAAAGGCATGACCTGTGTGTGGGTATACAATATAATTTAGGTCATAGTAAAGGGTATAAGGGTATAGGTATTATAAGTAGAACTATAATAATAGTGTTAATATAAAATACAAAACAATTATGGTTTTTAAAGTGTTAAGTACTTTGATGCAAGGAAATCTATTTGTTATCAATTTTATAATCTAATTTGTTAATAATTCATGGTAAAATAAAAATCAGCAAAATGCAGTATTTCGACAACTCCTATCCAAAAAAATAAGGTTAAAATGCGCGTAATATATGTGTAAAATACTTTACTACCCTAATAATCGATTTAATAATAGAATGTATATTAATCTATTACTGTAAATGTATTTTTTATGACCGATTCGATGTATAATTTCACAAAATAACTAATTTAGATGACAATCAGGGAATGCATACAAAATTGTCATCGAATGACATTTATATCACATGTGTGGTGATGTGAAGTATTTTGTAAGGTTAAAATATAATTTTTAAACAGATTTTAAGTAAACGAACGCTCAACGGTTAGATTCCATACAATTCAATGCCCTGTGTTGTGTTTTGGCTAGCGTTTAATCTCTAATAGCAACCCTTTTGTCGTTTCCAGGTCAGCACAGCTCAAATATTCAAGATGTCTACATCCACGATCAACATGGCGGAGAGGAAGCCTATCATAGACCAAATCATGTTTGAGAGAAGGATGCTGTTTAGTTGTACAGCTCTTATTGGGGTGGGGATCATTGTTTGGATTACAGCTATCTCCACAGATCACTGGTTCGTCGTCCAGGGAGGACACGGTGAGTCAAATGGGTATTAATAACGTGAAACCACATATAACAACCTATTGAATTATTCTGCTGACTGTTGAAAGTTGCATGATACCGTTGAGAAGGGAAAACACACCGGTAACTAGTATTTTTTTTAATATTTGCATGGTGGACGAATACGTATTAGGTACAAAATGCTAAGGACAAAAATCCTGGATTTGTTGGCAAAATGTTGGGTCAGAAACCCAGTGTCACCTTTAGAATTCACAGACTGCGAATCTCGGGAAGATTAATGCGACTTTTCTTTCAAGTCACGTAAATCCTTTCAATAATAATGACATGTTCCAATTCAATTTGATGAAAACAAGCCTAATTATGTAGGTACGTTTTTAGTGGAAAAGAAAGTTAATGATCTACAAAGAAGTGGTATTTTCGAGGACAGAGTCTCCAAGAAATATTATTCGAAATTAAGAAAAAAAAATATTTTTCTATTCAATACTTTTTTTATTCGAAATGTATCTTCTTTAGTTTAAACCTGGGGTAGGGTTATTGTGGTAGTGACTCAGTCTGATCATGTCGGTAATGTCGAAACCCGGTCACTAGTTAAAACTGTAAAGTTGTTGTTTTATTATATTTACAAATCCACTTAAAAAATATTTTATTTCCAAATTTCTATTCTGAAAATTTATAATTAGAGATCTTTCATTAATAATTTTTTTAATAAAAATATATTTCCATAGATACACTTAATATTTACTTTTATCGTAAATAGAGATATATTTTTCCGAATGTGGTCGGTAAAAAATATTGACGTTGAAAAATAGGCGTCGCATCAGATAAGTTTGGGAATCTTTGGGTAGACCTATTTAAAACCGATATTATCATACGTACCTATTTGTAGAATGTAGATCTTGTCATTATACAACTTGTCGTGCACCGAATGTCCAATATCAAATTCTCTTTTTAGGTATTTTCGTTCCTCAGACCGGAAGGTATTTCGTTAGCAGTCACTCCGGTCTGTGGAAAGTCTGCAGATCGGTTCTCGTCGAGACTCCTGAACAACTCAAAGCCAGTGTTGCCGGAAGACCGTTCATAACGACCACTAAATCTACCACAACCATTGCGCCCGAGTTGAACTCCTCCCTCACAAACAACACTTCAATCATTCCTATCAACAGTTCGATATCAAACACCAATGAAAGTTCTTTAGCTAATTTGACACAGCCTTCAAACTCATCTGCTATTAACAATTCAACGAATACCACAATAATACAGACTACTCCCATGCCTATCCTGAATGCATCGATGGCTGCCAAAATGATCAAATTTCGTAAGTATATAAATAAGTATTTTAAGGGGGTGAAAATTTTAGGGGTTCAGGTGACAAATGATTTAAAATTATGAAAATATGTATACTTCACAATAGATTGCTAGGGAGAGTTGACATTAATTTTGTTTATTGATTCGGCAGTCACTTTGTGGTAAAATCTATCCATTTTTAATTTAAGTTTTACTTTTTAAATACCACGATTTCCTTAAATCCACTGTGACACGTGTTTCGCTGCATTCCGCATCATTTTCAAACACCATGTGTGAAGCTAATTCTAAATTTCAGAGTTGGGTCCTTGGGACGTTGAATGTTGAAGAGGGGGTAGGAGCTGTTTCTTATTTTTATTTATTAAATTTATATTTTATTATATATTTTTTAATCTCCTTTCAGTGGGAACATAGACAATAAGGGGGAGGTTTTAATCATTGGCATGTTGTTATTGTTATTTATACTTTAATGAGTTTCTTTTGTTTCAAAATGTTTAATTTTATGGCTTTTTCGTATTAATTATTTTAAGGATTTCTACTAAATTAAATAAATAAATAAAAATAAGAAACAGGTTCTACCCCCTCTTCAACCTTCAACGTTCCAAAGACTCAACTCTGAAATTTAGAATAAGCTTCACATACGGTGTTTGAAAATGATGCGGAATACATCGAAAAACGTGTCACAGTAGATTTTAATATATAGTGGTATTTACTAAGTAAAACTTGAATTAAAAATGGATGGAGTTGACAGTGCTTAGAAAGAGTAAACTCTTAAAATTGACTGAAATAAACAGATTAAATTTTACTTGAAAGCGTTAACTATGGCTTCTGTAGTTTAGTAAAAGTTTATTCGAAACACAACTACAATGGCTGGTTCTAGTCTTCTTGGTTCGCCTCCATGTGTTACTGCTCTTGATTGGGTTAAATGTTTTTTCGTGTCATATTTTTATTTAATATTTAAAAAATATTATAATCAACTATTCAATAAATTAATATGAAGTGGCGCAACATTATCGTACTGTTTATTTTAGAAGAGTATTTTCTATGGACCCTAGAGCATTATTTCGAAACATTCATTCCATGGATTTACTTGAATTTTTGATGCGAGTGCCTCATGTAAACATATTCTTCCACTTAAATTAAACATCATGTGTTGACCAAAAACAAAATGTTCCATTGTATTCAAAGTAACATGGAATAGTTTTCTCTCTTACACTGCGTCGTATTGACGCACAGTTATCTTGATCGTTACGTTATGGTAGTATTAAATTTTTAATATTAGTTTGGAAATTCACTAATATCTCTTTTTACCACTTCCCCTTGGAATTGGACCAAGAACCTCAAGTAACCTAAACTAACCATTACACTACAGAGACAAATAAATAATAATTAGAATGGTTAATTTAAAAATAATCTATAAGATCTAAATAGTAATATTTATCACATTATCTATGAACTGCCAAAAAAATAGTATATCTTCAGTATGTAATAAATCTACTTTTTTTTATATAACGAAGGTACTTCTTTGAAAGGATTTCGATTAGCCTGGCGTAACAGAAAGTTAAAACTTTTTCTTACAAATTAAAAATATTAAGCGAGCGCTAAAATTTTTAGATTCTTTGTCGAAAATCGTAAAACAGGACTTGCCTTGCTCGCAACTTTCTGATAAGTTAGGGTTTTTTATCTTTCTTCTGCTCGGGGTTTAGCGTAGAAACAATAGAGAAACCGGGATAGATTCAATATAAGAAGAATGGAAGTTTACGGTCGCGGGGAACTTTTCATCTGATTACCTCCAGCTTGGTGTTTCTTATTTTTAACTTTTCAGAAATCTTATGAAATGTGCAGCAGCGCGCTTGAACCCGTATCCTAACTTAAATCCGCTTCGGATCTTACTCCGTCTCAAATTGTCGAAGGGAAAAATCAGTCAACGAAAAATAACCAAAAAACATTTCTCCGTTTAAAGAAAAAGTAAAAAAATAATATATGTACAGTGAATCTACAGTTATTTTACATCTAGTTGTTATATATTATTAAATTAGAACCTATATTTTTAGCTTTTCCACTTTATTTTTATTTGACCAGCGACCGGGTTTCGTCGTTACCGACATCATCAGACTGGTGATGTCGGTAACGACGAAACCCGGTCGCTGGTCAAATAAAAATAAAGTGGAAAAGCTAAAAATATTGGTTTTAATTTAATAATATATTAAAATACAATTCCATCACGAAGTGTCAGTGGATAGTATAAATTCATCTAGTTGTTATGTTGGCTAACTAAATATAAATCAGGGGTAAAATAAATATGAACATAAATAAAATTAAATAAAATAAATATGTATAATGTCAAATAAATATGAACAGAAATAAAATAAAATAAAATAGATATGAAGTATAGTAAATTGTGTAAATTAATTAGTTTAATATGTATCAAGTATAATAAATATGAACATAAATAAAATAAAATAAAAGAAATATGAAGTATAGTAAATTGTGTCATAGAATAAACGATTTTATTACAATATACCAAAGCAGAGAGAGCCAAAACAATTTTCAGTTTCGGAAATCGCTGAAATAATCACTGAAAAAAATATATGCCTGAAGCAACAACAGTGTAATGTTTAGCAAACTGAACCAATTGTATGTTCCATTGCAATTATATGCATCGATTGACACTTTCACGAATGAAAAATTTCAACTGTTGATAAAAAATTATCGTGCCAACTGATCGAATTCGTTTACATTTGAATATATTGTACGCTCGGGGCAAAAGCTTTTTACTGCCCTGAAAAACGTTTTCACTGATTCATTTTATAAATAATTTATACATTTTACAGATAACATAAGAAATGTTTTGAGAGTAAATGTTTTTTACACTAATTTTTATTAAATTTTAGATGAAACACCTGTTTTTTACCACTTATTATATATCACGTAGGTATCTATTTACGAGTTTAAAAATATACTATAATTTTTTTTTCGTTATTGTTCTTTTTTGGATTAGTAATTTTTTTTGAAAAAGTAGCATTTTTATCTGTTATTTAAAAACCATAATTAATTCCAACTGGTTTTCGTATTTGAAAACTGAACGTATCTATTACGATTTTTCATGTATTTTTGTAACATAAATTGCACATACATACACAGTCATAAATTAAACCCTGAAGAGGGCAACAGGTTGTTGCCGAAACTAGTTGGTTAATAAAAATGTGAGTGGATCAAAACACAAAGTATTTTTATTTCTCAAAATAATATATCAATATGATCCACAAAGTTAATGCTTTCAATATTCAAAACATGCACATACATAGATTACGACTAAAGTAACAGTCCTAGTTGGACTGTATTTTATGGATATACTCGCACATTTAACATATGTACAAACAGAAAATTTCGTGCTGGACGTTACAAAGTTAAACAAAGTTTAAAACTAATAGTATACAGACAAAGGGTGGACGAACAAATCATCAACATTGTGAATTCAATTTGTTCTTTTCCTCCAATCAGACTGTAAGGGCGTTTTTTCTATTCGTTGTGATAATACATCTGTTTTAAAACCTCAGCTTTAAAATACAAGTCGGAAAAGGTACCACCCATCATTTACATAAACTTAATAATATTTAGAATAGTTTATAAAATATAATAAACATAAACAAATACACATACATATATACAGGGATGTACTTGTATATCCCTGTGTACATGTATTTATATATATATATATATATATATATATATATATATATATATATATATATATATATATATATATATATATATATATATATATATATATATATATATATATATATATATTTGTATATAACAATATATAAGTATTTAAATAATTATTGGTAATGTTGGCAAAAATATACGCTACGTACATAGTATATATCTTGAATTGTTTGAGTATAAATTTCTAGTAAATCCTCGTTTTTCTCCGCCGTTACATCCTAAATATTATTGAAATCATCATAATGCCGGCTTCCCCATTAAATTCTTCCTCCCCCCAAAGCTCAGTATCCTGTAAATCTCGGCAACAAGACACAAAGGAATCGCATTATTACAGTATGTAATAATATTTTCTATCCGTTTTCGGGAGGATTCAAAATATCATCCTCTTCATCCAAATCCCTTCTGGGCTGACCTTTTATCTTGTTTTATTATATTTTATTTAGCTGCCGCTTTATTCCCGGGCACAATGCCGGGGTAAACACAACGGCCGGGATAATAAGCCGGGAAGAAAGGTCTGCTTACAGTTTCCAGATCTAATTACGCGGAGTTCGTTTGTTTTCACGGATAAAAATATACATCTTCTTCGTGTCTACTACAGGGTGCCCATAAATATATTTTTGTAATTGATATTTTAATCGAAATATTTTTGGAGAAAATATCAATATCGAGTCTTCATTTAGGAGTCAAGTATTATATTTTTGGTGATTTGGAAATGCGTTTTTAGTCCCGTTCATTTTCGTCGAAAAAATTGTGAATAATCATATCGATTTTTAAATGTATCAGAAATATAAAAGAATTATATTATAAAATCTTCTTTTTTATTAACAGTTTTTAATAAAATTGTTTTCATATAAAAAATATTTTTTGTGTTCAGTATCAGGTAAATTCTATATTTAACACAAAAATTGTAGGTGTGTCCAAATCCCTCTTCACAATTCTAGGTTTCTCAACTATGAAGTTATTTTTACAATTCGTTATATGTAAATGAAGAAGAATATGGAAGTCTGGGTAATAACAGGGCTTAAGAACTCAAATGTCTGCTTAAAACTCAAATAAAGAGCGTCATGAGATTTGTGATATCCGTAGAAATTTATTTTTAAATTTAATATTAAAGATAGAATTGTGAATGTTACACATGTGTAAAGTGATCACATAACCAGCCTATGCCAGGTCATAAGGCCTTTAATACTTTGGGTGGTTATTTTTATCAGGATGTGTAAAGAAAAAGTATTTTTGCTATAATGTTACACCTGAAACACAGAATTAATTTTTATGCTTCAAAGTTATTAACGATCATGTCAAAACTCCATTATTTCTTCAATTGTGTGCAAAAAACATACTTACGACTTTTTATTTTAAAATAATGTTTGTTTAAAAAATATGGGTTTGACATTTTTTATTATTTAAAGTAAGATTGGTTTTATATATGGAATTTCTGGTCCCCCTGTAACAACACAAGCGGTATATACAAATCCTTAGTCTATGAGCAACATTTGAGAACTCAATGCAAGGTGTTGCTGATTTATATCAAGGAATAACAATGGTCCTTAATTATACAATAATTTATATCATTTCAACACTTTTAAATGTGTATTATTAACACTTCATCATTAAAAGAATTACTTAAAGATTTTCCTTTTGAAACTTTATTGTATTATACGAGTACGTATATGCAAAAAAAGGCTTATCTTCTCTTTCGACTAGTGTTTTTTTTCCGATGATAAATATTAATTTCCATACAAGAATGTTATTGTTTATTGATTTTTCATTTACTTAATAGAATAAGTTATGATTATAGTAAAAAAACAAAACATTTTTTTAGATCCACTTATGAGTTTATAAATATAAACACGACTTGTTTTAAAAAGTACAGAATTTTGATAAATGAAAACACAAATAATTTATTTATTCACCTTTTGATGAAAACGTCTGTAATTCTTGAAATTTGTTATTACTGGTTAAGTGATCACTTAACACACGTGCAATATTCACTAATTGTACCCGTGATGATATATGTTTATAAGTCTCAAAAATTTTAGTATTGTGGTTGTCAATTAATCAGTCTATGACAGGTTATAAGCCTTGTGAATACCCTGACTTGCAGGTTCTTCTTCATCTATGTTGAGATGTTGAAATGGGTCTCTTTACTGTTGGAAAAAAATAATCACCACAGACAGAGAAAATGTATGTGCAATTATAAAATTAAAAGTGTGTAAGGATATTTCTAAGTACCATATTCTTCTTCATCTATGTTGAGATGTCAAGATTTTAATTTTTCCATCGTTATTTCCTTTCGAAACTAGTACCAATTATGAACATCAGTCCCAGGTACACAACTTTCCTTTTCTTGATTGGGGTCAGTAATTGGCAACATTTCCCAACTCTACCTTTTAAAATAACTTTTCATTCGTCACTCGGTTCTTTTGATATAAAAATAAAATACCTGTGTGAGACCACTTTTGAGTTTATAAATGTAGAAACGACTAGTTTTGAAACCGTTCTTATCCAACATGTGAAAATACAAAACGTTTACAAATATTACAATACTAACCTCAAAGGTGGTCTTATTAAAGTGTTTCTTTTTGTATATAAATCATCATAAAATACCACAAATTTCATGTCAAATTAATTGATAATACAATTCCTTGAAGTTATACGTACTGCACCATCTTACAATTTAGCCATATTTTCATCCCCTCGCTTTCTTTTGATATTTAAAAACAACTTTCATCAACATTTTTTTTTTATTTTGATATTTAAAAAAACCAAATTTATTCCATAAATTTTGCGATTTTGAATATTATAATTTTAAATGTCTGCCTCCGTAGTGTTATCGTAATTATCTGCAATACTGAAGGTCGATTCCTACAGAGAGTTTAAATAAATACAAGAGATTTTTCACTCGAATATTTTTTTTAATCCCCTGGACTTGCGCCTGAAGCGAAGGACTTATCACCTTGCCTTCATAAAATTAATGATCGAAATAACACAGCATCATTGCGATGCAGTACCCTATGCACTATTGAGTACGGATAAGGGTTAGAAGAAGAAAATACGTTTAAAACATTTTGGTAAAAAAAAAAACACTATAAAGTGTACCTACCTAATAAGTACAACATTTTGCGTGTGTTCATAAATCTGGATTATCTCTAATCAAGATTAATTTTTTACATTAATTTTTGCATCTCAACATAGATAAAAAAGAATATGGTCTGTGGTTGCTAATCATGGGTAGAATTAGTGAATGTTACAAGTGTGTACAGTGATCACTTATACCTGTCTAAGCCCTGTAAATGCACAGACTTTCATTTAATAAGTAAGTTGTTTTGCTGATTCTCTGTTATTATTTATTTATTTGGGAAAACATATATAATTTAACTTCACCCCTTTTTAATTATTAAACATTAAGAATTACGAAGTCTTCATTCTCAGAAAATTGAGAATAATATCGGTTTACATTAAAATATTGTTTCTTGGTATCCCTGATTAATATTCTTGGATAAATAAAAGTTTGGCTTCACCCGGTGGTACTCTGACACAGTTCAATAAAATGTATAATACTCCTTCGGGTGTATTTTAATTTGAAAATATTGTGTACATTCAAAGTGTTCTGGGGGAATTAAACCATTTATAAATAATTAAGAGAAGTTATTGTTTACTTCATAGCCTATTCTACCTTCCGAGAACAATATCGGCTTGTTTACTCTGAAGCAGATTCTTTATAACAAAACAGGGTCGTAAGAACTCTAATTAAAAATAATAATTAAAAAATTAAATATAAATATATTTATATATTTTAACGCTGGACCATTATATTTTTAAGCTAAGGACATTCTTAGGACAAATTATTTATCAACCTTTTTTTTGACTTGTAGATTAACATTCATTTTGGTTTGAAAATATATTATATCACAAATTATTTTGTGACATCTCATCAAAGATGAAGAAGAATATGGTAGTCTGGGCATTTACGGGGCTGACGACCGTCATAGGCTAGTTTAAGTGATCACTTTACACACGTGTAACAAACATGAATCATCGTTCGTTATGATTATTGGTTCATTAATACTGTAATTAATTGGTTTTTACTTACATATGTACAAGCACTATATGACTTCTTTTTTCAAATGGCTATATAAGGTTTAAGCTTTGACTTGACCAATATAATTAGTCTGCTATTGGTTGTTAGAGAGATATTGCTTCTTATAAATAAATCCACCGATGTACATACATCCTGGAAAAAAAGTTTAATAAATAAATTAATAAACAGCTTAATTCAAACCGATTTTTTTTTTATATTTTAAATTGATTCATTTTTTCAAATTCAAACTGCTTGGCTTTGCGTACCAAAAATAATATTTACTTGAAATCTTATTACCACGCATGAGGAGGTATACATCAAAACATTACTAATAAGTATTTTTTTTAATAAAAAAAAAACTTATATTAGTTTTGAAAAAACCTAACCAATTCACGTATTGCTACATTTCTTTATTTATTCAGAGTTCCAAAGAAAAATCGCACCAAATAAAAAAAATCTAAAATTACGCAGTTGTGAAGAAACATTAATAATAATGTTATTTAAAAAAAATCCTTTACATATATAATGTATATGAAACATACTATTTGCAATGAGGGGTTGAAACCAATCACATTGAAATGATTACACAAATTAGCGTAATTCATTAAAATTTGGTATGGATAATAAATTGCTGAAGTCCTAACTCCAAAGTTAGTGATACATCGCATCGGTTTTACATGTTTTTATTATGAGATATCTCAAAAATTTTACATTTATAACTGTTGTTCACACTCATAAAATCAAAAAAGCAAACCTATATTTCTACTGATTTTGATTAATTCACATATTCGTGCTTAATACAAATCAATCCACAAATGCTTTCGATCAAACTACATTCCTGGGAAAACAAGTTGAAAGAAGTTCTACTCTAAATTTTAATAAACAAAAAATTCAATTGTCTTCGTTATTTACACAGTCTACCGTTTGATTTCATTCAGTAGAATTTTGAAGGAAAATAAAAATGACAACCCTGAACAAATGGGATTATGCCCCAAGAGTTTTGTGGGAGTTTTACAGAACAAGTATACAGTATGTCCGCTTTCTTAAACGATGAGTTAATTTCGCAAAATATAACATATATACTCTTGGGAAAATACAAATCTTATACCTTTTCTATGAATAACGAACCTCATCTTATTTCTCTGTAACTTTTGGCGCCCTATTTATTGCGAAAAGGAAAGTAAAAAACGATTTTGATACCTTATTTTTAATAATTATTCTTTTCTTACAATATTTCGAGTGTGTTAATTACAGAGACTTGCTGTATTTCTACGCTGGGCAGTGCGAGAAACAACGGTAAGATAGGAAACGTGAAACTATGGACGGTACAAAGAAGCATGATTGTTTAATTCTATCGTTTGCAAGGCTTATATGTGTTAAAGACTTAAAGGCGTTCTCGTGAAAAAAACGTACATAAAAACTAGATATTTTATTTTCTTTAATTTTAACCTTACTAACTACAAAAAAATACCTATGAAGTAAAATGATACTTATTTTTTATCATCCTTTTTTAATGTCTAAATTTTAATGTATTTTTTGGATTTTAAACATTAAATAATAATTTTGGTAGAATTAATAATTTTGTTTAAATATTCTAATCGGCTTAAAATGTATTTTCAAACGTATATAGTCATGAACAATAATATATTTTAATGCATTAAATCATGATGGATTTATATAGGTATAGATAAATATATATTTATATATATATATATATATATATATATATATATATATATATATATATATATATATATATATATATATATATATATATATATATATATATATATATATATATATATATATATATATATATATATATATATATATATATATATATATATATATATATATATATATATATATATATATATATATATATATATATATATATATATATATATATATATATATATATATATATATATATATATGTATATATATATACATATATTTATATATATTTATATATATATATATATATTTATATATATATATATATATATATATATATATATATATATATATATATATATATATATATATATATATATATATATATATATATATATATATATATATATATATATATATATATATATATATATATATATATATATATATATATATATATTTATATATATATATATATATATATATATATATATATATATATATATATATATATATATATATATATATATATATATATATATATATATATATATATATATATATATATATATATATATATATATATATATATATATATATATATATATATATATATATATATATATATATATATATATATATATACATAAATATATATATATATATATATATATATATATATATATATATATATATATATATATATATATATATATATATATATATATATATATATATATATATATATATATATATATATATATATATATATATATATATATATATATATATATATATATATATATATATATATAAATATATATATTTTTACATAAATAAATATATATAAGAATATTAAAAGACAAATTCTAATAAAATGATTTCACTGAAAATAATAACATTTTTAACAAGTGTATATAACAAAGAGTATTTCGAGAAAAATAATGTTTTTATTTTTTTACTATTTTTTTACAAAAAATGTTGGTAATATTAGTATATAACTACTCACCAAGATTTTTGTCTACCAGTTTCAAAACGAACCCATCTCTTCGTCAGGACAATCAAAGATGATAAAATAAATAAAAATGACTTTTTTATATCTTGAATTGATTTGTTTGCAAGGAAACACATATTATTCTTATTATTTAAATGTATTTTACACTTTTTTACACATTATCGCGTGAAACGTATCTATCATATACATAAATGAGTTTAGCGTATTTTATAATTCATGAATCAATCTGATGACTTTAAAAATAAAACGTTTATTAAATTACGTCAAAACCCACGGTTTTTATCACAACACAACTAAAAATCAAAAAAATCTAAAAATCATATGGTTGATCAGCCAAAAATAGAATCAGACCTGAGATGATGATCTTGTTAATATATAAAACTTTAAAAAAGTATATTAAAGCCACTGTTAATCAGCTTTTAAAGCACGATGAGCTGAGTAATTAAAAAGACTCTGTTTGTAATTTTTTTTACAATAAATAATTCAAATATTTATGTATAAAAAAGCGATTAAGCGCTAATAAACGACTATTGAAGCAAAATGCCACCATGGATAGTAACATTAACCACAATTGTAAAATCTTACAAAAAGAAAAGAGATTCAGTAATTACCGTAAAGGCTATTTAAATTATAATTATCTGTCTAATATGACATTAAGATTTGTAAAATTATTAAATTGTTGACACGAACGATTTATTTTAACCATAATACAAAATTATAAATCTTACTCTTTTATTTTTAATATTGACTTTTTAGTAATTTTTTTCATAATTCTAATTCTACTTGTATATTGTGACACGTGTTTTAATATACATTCACATTTTGTCTGTGCAAACAAAAACCCATTTTATATCTATTTGAACAGCGAATAAGATGTTTCTGAAGACTCTGACTAAATGTTCCAATTTACCCCAGAGATGTTGCATTTTGCCCCCACAACGGGGTAAATTGCAACAATTCTCCATCTTTACAAAGATATTAAAATTTATATGTTTTCCCATTAAAATACTAGCCTTACTGTTTGTACTTTATTCCTTAATGTTTAATTGTTATTTGTGAATTTAAAAATGTATTTTCTCTTTCGAAATAAAAATTACATAAATCTTAATGTTAAAAGTGTTGCGTATAACCCCGTCTTCCCCTACTCAATATCATTATCATAATACTGTCAACACTGTAGTTGACAATGATTTTGACTCCTTGAGTCCCAATGTAAGTTAAAAGCAAGAGGTAAAATAGGGTAACTTCAAATTTTAATACGGTCGTTTTTCCTGCATATAATGAAGAATGAACGAACGTGGATATTAATAAAATTCCATTTATTATGCAATAATTCACATGATACGTCGCATAAGATTTTAGAGTTTTTTTATTTAAAAATAATATTCAAGTATACTTTACTGTTAAGCCAAAATAAATAAGTGAGGAATGCAAAGACTCTTTGGAAATTAATATCATTAAGCGACGTTTTCTCGAGTTAAATGAATAAAGCATCAACCCTTTCACTACGAAACCTATTTCAGCCATTGAAAAATGATATATTTTGTCAATAGGTGCTTAGGAATTTGTTTTGTCCGCCTCCGTGGTGTAATAGATAGTGCGTTTAGCTGCTGTGCTGGAGGTCCCGGGTTTGATTTCCGGGGGGGGGGGGGGGTTGAAAATAAATATTAGTAATTTTCCAATCAAATATTCATTAAATGTTACCGTAGACTGGTCGTTGAAGCGCATTAGTTGCTTACAGGAAAGACCTTGCTTTCATATAAGTAACGATGATCAATATAATACTGCGTCAATACGATACAGTGCCCCATACACCATTGGATGCGGATAAAGGTTATTGATGATCTATTTCTTTCTGATTGTCTTTTTGGCAACATTTGTATTTTTTCAAACCTTAAACTGGGATTTTAAATTGCTGTTTGGTTATCCGAAAGAAGTTGCACTGAATCATTGCAATTATTGAGGTACATTATTCCCAAAATATATTTCTTAGTTAAGTTTTGACTCCTTTCAGTACTGAAATTGTGCAAAGGGCACTGCATTGGAACTTTCACAAAAAATAAACAATAAAAAAATCCTAAACAGAAATGAACACAAAAAAATTGCTAAACGTAAACTAATTACATGAAAAACCACCAAAAACTTTGTACTTCATTTTAAATGCTTAGAAGCTGTTTACTCGTTAATGCCTAATATTTAATTAAATGCGTCTTATATGAAATATAAATTATCCCCGATCAATGTTTGATTGTGTGAAAATTATTGAGATTAATTCGAGTAATATGTTTCACACCTGCCTAAGAATAATTTGTTAAATCAATAGACAGATAGGAGAAAGAGTGTAGTTGATGCAAAAGAGTTAAGGTTACCCGTCCAAAAATATTTTTGCTTCAGGAATTTCATCATCACTATTTGCTTTTAATGTTGTGACTGACACTTTTATTTAATTATTTATTTTATTTCTTTGTATTTACATTTTAAACTGTGATCAGACGCTTTATTTTAGAAATGGTTCTGGTCCATTTGTCTGAGGTAAAATAGTGCACATTATTATTTTATCTTCTGATAATGATTCATCTCACTAACTTTGTAAATAAATGTGGAATGTATTCTGGAATTTCGGGAAAACTAATGCAAAATATTATTTATGTTCGTTTGAAGTGAAACAAGAATCTGGTGATCTTAATAATATTTCCTCACTGATAGATTGATTGCTGGCAACTGATGTTGCCTTTCAAAATAAAGGTTGCTCTCCTTACTCTCATCCTTGAAAGACATTTCCTGTGCTTTATAGTTCTCAAAGAAAAAAATACTGAATGATGTTTTTTTTTAATTGATGATATGATTTGTTTTTTTAATTATACATTTTATTTACACATTTATTACAGGTTAATTTTTGGATTTTGTAAATATAAAAACATCTGTAGGGTCAATTTTCTTATATTGTGTTATTTCGTTGGCAAATTTTACCATAAATGTCACCGATTAAGTAATATAAAGTAGACCTTCTAATTGAAGCTTTACTGTAACCGAAATCTGAGAAGTGAGGTTGTCAATCATGGGTAGAATTATGATAATTACACTGTGTATAAAATAATCACTTAAACCGGCCAGTGAAAAGTTGTAAACCCTGTAAATACCCAGGTTTTCACATTTTCTGCATCTTTGTTGAGATATTAGAAAAAAATTGAAATAAAAAAAATTAATAAAAAATGTTAATAATATTTTTATTATAGAGCGATACGTTACAATGTCAATGTTTCGGTATCATTCGTGGTTCTGAAATACCTTTAGGGATGATGACTCATATTAACGAGGGTGTAAATATATTAGATCATAAATAAATCATTGATCAGCGCCCCGTCTCGATGTAACGGCATAACGTCTAGCGTATTGGCAATTAATTATCGGCAGATAGATCGTTATGAATCTAATATCATAAAGCTAAAGACGTCGCGCCATTTTTATTAATCATTTTAATTAAACGAATTCTATCTGCTACATAATGTTTTCTTTATTGAATTTGTTTCGGTTTTTATCACATCATTTCACATTATTAATAATAATGCTATATTCATTTGCTGATGAGTAATATGTAATATATTAATTTGCAGGGGATACCAAATGATGCTACTTGTATATGGGAGCATATTAATATATTTATTTGGAGACTATTCAAATGTTTTTAAATTGATGAAACTACGAATTTTGTTACTCGCATCGAAACACGTGTCAAAACAATTTTTTTGAAATTTACGAAGAAAAATAAAATTAAAAATAAATAAATACTCTTACTACAAAGTGCCTGCCGAATCAATTAATGAGATGTTGTTTTTATTTTAGGGAGGTGCAAATATCATGATATGTTTCCTACTGATCTGCGAATGAACACAGATCCATCTCTGGATAACGCCATTATAAGTAAGTAATTGTCGGAAATAAAATAAATCCACTTATCCGTTATTTATACGCCATTATATTCTTCTACTTGAACTATTTTATTTTTAAGGGATTTAAACCATTCACAAAAAGAATGCTGATACATAGATTCCGTAAAGTTTTATCTAATATTTAGAGAAAACCTTTTTTATTTCATTACACTCTTACGTAAATGAAAATTTATAATCTACCTTTGTACTTCGTTTGAAGTTAATTATTCATTAAAACTGTTTTTTTTGGTTGGTATAAACGGTGAAATAAGAATTTATATATTCCATTAAAAATTAAAGTTTTCAGCTCCAGTCTGATTTCAAAAATATATTTTAATAAATAAAAATATAAATGTTTGTTCAAAATCTTTAATCTCCTGAAATCGTTGACCTATTATTTTAAACTTTTGACACAACGTTCTATTTAAATACCCTCTTTTTTGTCTACTTATAAAAATGTTACATATGACAGGTGAAAAATATGTTTTAATTAGCATTTTGGTATAAAAGCAACATACGCAATCTCCAACATTAGTTATGACATACAGCGTACTTCTTGATAGTGTTGTCATCTTACATTTTCAGTTTTCAGAATATTGTTGTTTCATAGATTTATATTATTAACATTGCTTCAAAGGTAAGGTGAAATAAAAAACATTACAATTGTTCAATCCTATTTTTTTATTTAATCAAACTGAGTCACAGCAACACATAGCCAGGAGGAGCGAATATTTTTATCACAATAAAATTCTATTTAATTTGTTATTTTTTTTATTTAAAGTTTTAGTTAAATAAAATCATCCATGAAAAATCACTTATATCGGTTTTTATTCCTTTTTTAATCGAACCCTGGACCTCCCGCACAATAGCCAAACACGCTGACTTTATGGATGCAGACAAATATTGTACAAAGCGCAAGATACCGTAAAGAAGAAAAATAAATAGCGCCCCTAAGACGATATTTTGTAAAAATAGCTCTTTAAAAATTAGCCATATACATATAATGCAATGTTAATTTTTTTTAAGATATAGGTACTATACGTTACGAGAATGTATTTTTCATTCCCAGATTACAGCAGAACTGAAGTGTCGTTTGCAATAATCAGCTTATTCGTCATGAGCATGGGTTTTGGATTCTCCATATACACGTTCTTGAACCCGAGGTACATGTTCAAGAGATTAGCAGGTGGAATCCATTTTATCACAGGTATTACATCTACACATACCGCTCACTCCTTTTAACAACGTCATACACCAAAAACCTTGATTTTTCAGGAAATCGTTAAAAAAGTTTAAGAATATAATGAAATGTATTAAAAATAAATATCAAGCCACTTATTGAACTTTTTACTGTGCAAAAGATCTTTTTAGGTAAAACCTGAAGGTTTTTTCACTATTTGAAAAATATTTAGTTTATTTTCAAAAAATAAATAAGCAATACCTTTTCTTCAAAAAGCAAAAACAATACTTTCTGCCCTGTAGCAGGTAAACATTAAGTTAAAAAATGGCGCTCTTGCTAGGATAAAGTATATTTTCTAGGCATTCCGAAAACATGCACAACTGAAAATTGTCGATTTTTGATATATGACGTTGTTAAAAGGAGAGAGCGATGTATGTACTTTGCTGCCATTTAAGATTGTAATAAGTGTCAATCTTTCAAATTAACCACTTATATAATGCCATCAACTACGGTTAATACTTGTTATTTCAGGGAAATCACGATTTAATAAGGCCAATATTATATTGTATTTTTTTTGTATGTTCCCTTTTTTAGCTGCCGCTGTCTTGGTAGTAATTCAAGTCCTGATATCATCAGTAGATTATGAAAAACAATACCTGTCGTATACTCATCCTAAAGGCGCTACGCATGCGTGAGTAATATCTTTTTATTATGGGTATTTAGCATTCATTTGAATGTAAATGAAAATTAAACTGACATTTATAAATATAGTTTATTCAATAAAATTACGTGGAACAAAGTCTTCATAATAACAAATCGAATGGCGCAGAAGATATCCAAAATACTAAGACGGTTGATATTATTATTATATACTTTTATTAATTTATAACTTTTAAATAAAAAAATATTTTATCAATCGCATTATTATATATTGTTATGTAAACATAATATTTACGTTGAGCGATTTTATAATGCCTTTCAAATGAAATACATTCATATAAAAATTAAATTGATGTTAGTTAATATAGGAGTACTAAATTGAGTTTTAGAAAATGAACAATATTTTGATAAATTAAGATTTTCTAAAATTGTAAACGATGTTGAGGAAAATATTCCTTCGTATTTTACCCATTTTTATAAGCATAACGTAAAAATGTGTGTCTTACTATTTTTTTAGATAAAATGTAAGTTTCATACTTAAACATGTGAAATTAATGTAAAAATATACATCAATCACTTATATGAAAATATTAATTACTAATTATTTAGAGAAAACATGAAAAAAAAGTAAAAGTTTATGAAAATAATAAATGTTTTAACAAAATATGCTTTTGAATTTTTAATGAAGAAGGTGGTGATTTCAATAAAAATCAAATAACTTAAATTAACTAAATGTTTCAACTTAACCAAAAACTGATGTTCTATTCCATTTAGAGATTATAACCACTTCCCAGTTAAAAGCAATTGCTTTTATGCATTTAATATATGTCGAAGGTTCTAGTGCGAAGATTCAATTAAAAACTACAAATGTTTGATTTGGTACATTTATTTTACAGATATGGCTACAGTCTGTACTTGGCTTGGATAGTTTTAGCCATGAACGGGTTTGGTGGGTTCTGCTTCATGCTCTATTCGAGAAAACGTAAGGGAAACAAAAACTTGACAGAAGAACTTGGAATGGCCGACGAACCTACCATCATCGGACGATGAATCCTGAAAAAATAGACAAATTAAAATAAATAATTTAACTAATTAAATTCCTTGTTGGCGAGACGTTTATTATTTGTTTGTTGTCGTTATAAATTGATTGTGCTGTTACTTAAATAATTTAATTAGGTAAAATAATTGTGTGGTTGTTTGACAAGATGAATATAAGGGGATGCTTGATAAGGGAGGAATGTGAAAATATTATCCAAAATTTAAGGGAATTGTAAATAAATATTGAAATATTAACGAGTAAAAACTATTGGGATTAGTGTGATGTACGTTAAAAATGGATAAATATGCAATTATATGAAGCGGACTCAATAAAATATCTAGTCTTTTTTTTATAAAAAAAACTACCCTTATAGAAAAGCAAGGAATGGGAAGTTAAACATAATAAATTCAAAACAAACATTTGGACCAATTAAAAGTTAATATTTACGATCTCTATCACTGATGTCAATAAAAATTCTAGTAACTTTTTTTTCATAAAGAATTACCACCTAAAGCCTATGTTTTAAAGACTTGTAGTATATAGTAAGAAGTGAGGAGGTAAATATAATCAATTTATAAAAAATACTTGGACCAGTTAAAAATAAATATTTTTGGATAGAGGGAACCAAACCCACGAAGCCAATTTCACAACTACGAGTACGTCATGGCGCCAATATGGAGTAGTTAGGTACTTATGTAAATATTAAATGTAAATATTATACAAACAAGGAATCTTATTTAACAAAAAAAAATAACAAATGTCAATTGAATCCCAATAGTTTTGAACTCATTTAATTGAATTATTACAAAATATTTTTTACTTGTTAATAAACAGTTGAACATAAGTATATGATTGTCAACTTGTCACCATATCAGTAATTATGATCAATTTACTACAAAAACGATCGATTTAATATTACATGCATTAAAAAGAACCTTCATATTAAAAAAAAGTAATGAAAAATTAATTACTTATTTATTTTTATTTATTTATTTTTGTCAACCTGCATTTAAAAATTTTTAAAGATTTAATATTACATGCATTAAAAAGAAACTTCATATTAAAAAAAAAGTAATGAAAAATTGATTACTTATTTATTTTTATTTATTTATTTTTGTCAACCTGCATTTAAAAATTTTAAATGCAGGTTGACAAAAATCAAATATTTTATTTTTTAACATTTGTGTTTCCAAATAATGAGTCATAAAAGTCAGTGTACTTTATTAATTTTTTGAAAACATACTTTTTACATCAAATTTATTTTGAATGACTATATTGTTTTTGATAAACATCTAAAATCCTTTAACCGAAATAAAAAAATTAAAAAAACGTAAATTTATTTAGATCATTATTTTTTGTCATTCAATTTAGTTTGCAAAACCTCAATAAGACATATTATTAAATTTTAATCCTTTTTTCAATTAAATGTTTATTTTTATTTAATTTATCTTTTTGTTGATTAATTGTATATACCTATGTAATTTACGAGTATATTGTTATAGGCATGTAAATAAAAGTAGCGTATGAAGCTGTTAAAAATGAATTACAATGTTTTTACCAAACCTAACTTTTGTACTTTATAAAACAAATATTTACTTATCATGGTATTTTAAATACAATAAAGTTTTTTTAGTGATAGCTATACCGTTTAAAAAGAACTTATATATGTATTTTTTCTATTTCGTTTAAAATATATCAGGATAAAGCTTTCGATGGCTGTTTATGAAAAGTATGAGTACCTACCATTCTTAGTCTAAAGTTTATTTTCATGTATTTTGCAGAACAGGAGAAAATTTGCGAACAATTTCTACGTACTGCCATCTAGCGAAATATTATGAAAGGTTTATCAAACCACATGTTTTTAACACCTTAATCTAGAAAATATTACGATAATTGTTTTTTTTTTAGCTTTCTTTGTTTATTCGAATTTATTCATTTACGTTGACTTTATCATTTAATTTGGTTTTTATTGTAAAAAAATGCACAGTAATTAAGCACTTTAAAAACATATTATATCATTACTTTATATTCAATACATCCACTTTATTCGTTGGACGAACTTTAATATTTTATATATAATTCAGTATTAAATTTAAGTAAATAGTTTTTATACCATATTATAAATAATTGAATATTTATAAATATTATTCAAACTTTAATAAAATAGTTTTATTTTTGTTTTTATCATTTAAAAAATCGTACTACAAATACGTAGTTAAGAGTATCAAGAAGAGTTTCTTTAGCGTTCCTAGAAATTTACGTATCATATTGCTGAATCATTGTCACAAAACAAATCTGGTAATAACATTGCTTTTTCTTTATTAATTTGTTTACATAAATCTAGGTAACTTAAAACTTCTAGATTTTATTGAACAAAACCGAAAATATCGTTTGGAAAATTATATAAAAGTGGAAAAACTTTAAAGTTGTTGTTTTATTATAGAAATTACAGATCACCCAAAAAATATCAGTTCAATTTTTAACTTCATTTGCATCTCTGTTTAGTTTTTTTAAGAAAAAAAAAGAGAAATTATTGATAAATTTTATTGATTCAACGATATCTTAATGTCTGAAAATGTAATTTTTAAAAATTTTATTACATCAGCCAATTGTATTTATTATTTTAAACCATTGCATGGAACACACCATAGTTTAAGAATTTCTTTTGAGAAAAAATAAATATTTGATGTAAAATTCATACAATTTTACACTGTAGCCCGAACCAAGACAAAAAATATGTAATTACAACTAGAATATGAATAAAAACAGTTTTTTCAATGTTCTAAGTTACGCAGATAAAATTAAACGTATTGTGAATATGAATATGATAAGTATTATATTTATTTAAGTAGTTCAAAACTTTTTTCTAACATACGCATTTTTTAAATATCTCATATCACAAAATATTTTAAAAAGACAATTACCAACCCCACATCCTTACAGCTCATGGCAAAAATATCTTGTATCTTTTTTTTATAACATATGATTAAAATTTTATTTGTCCAAAACATACCCCAAATTTCGTTCTCCTTGCGTCATTTTTTTACAATTAATACGTAGTTACGAGCACAATATAATAATAACTTTGTGAATAAACACTACTTTAAGACGCATTCCTTCCTTATGTTGTTTTTAAATGTAAAAACGTAATATTGTGTAAATGTAAAAAGAAATATCGATTGTCTAATTTATTGTTAATTTGTACATATGTATGTTAAAAATATAAAATCAAATACAAGTCTCGCTTTTATATATTATTCCTAGGCAGCATTGCCACCTATATAATGTCTGTATCTCTCCTTATCTCTTAAACGGCTATGAAACATTGCACCTCACAAGGGCCCAGAACAGCCGTATACTCAGCAACGAGAATAAATGTATATAAATAAATACTCAGTCTGTGAATAATTTTAGGTGTACGGTGATTTGACTTCATAAAGAACGAGGAAATATGGCGCAGGATGCAACAGCCCATGGTCACAAATGTCGCCAAGAAAAGTAAATTCAGTTGACTAGGTCATGTTGTACTTCACAAGCCTCCTGAGAGCTTTAATTAAGCTCGCCTCTTTTACAAGGCATCAGATTTCTCCGCACAGTATGTTCACAGCTGACAATTTGTTAATAGTTTTCGTCTGTAGAACTCACTTGGGAAGATGTAAGGGAGCTGGGAGCCGACAGAAGGGCCTAGAAGCAGTTTGTGGACTCCATATTCTCCACGTATGAAGTGGGTATAGATTAATGAAATGTCTGATCCTCATCCAGACCAAATGATGTATATGGCATAGCATCGAATAGACATAAAGTTATTTATACGAAGGCTCAGTGATCAGTCCTACACTTCAGATTCACGAATAAAATATATTTGATAGGATACTGTACGAATTCAGAATGAATGACATTACTGACATATCGCTCACTCCTTTCAAGAACGTCGTTAATAAAAAAAACTTGATTTTTCAGGAGAACGTTTTTAAAGTTTAAAAATATAATACAATGTTTTAAAAATAAATATCAAGCCACTTACTGAACTTTTTCTGTGCAATAGATCTTTTTAGGTAAAACCTGAAGGTTTTTTTTCCATTTGAAAAATATTTAGTATATTTCAAAAAATAATTAAACGATACCTTTTCTTCAAAATGCAAAAACAACTCTTTCTGCCCTGTAGCGGGTAAATATTAAGTTGAAAATATGCCTCTTTTGCTGGGATATAGTAAATTTTCTGGGCATTCCGAAAATATGCATAACTGAAAATTGACGATTTTTGATTTATGACGTTCTTGAAAGGAGTGAGCGATATAGGGAAAGGAAATTGGGAAAAATAAAAGGTACTATTTATTGGTAAGAGGAAATGCAGAAAGCAGCAATCACTAATTGCATAATTGTACTCGTATGAACTTCTTTGAGTTGGACACTACATACTAACATGTACTTTTCTTATTTTCTATATTGTCTTTTATCCTTTTTTATTAGATAGGTAAACGTACATAGTAGCAAGTCCTTAGTTCCCAGGGAGGTCAAAATAAATGTAAAAATTTTCAATAAAATACTCAGCTCAAAAGACTTAAAATCGTGTCTTCTTACAAAGTTATCAAGTTATATAATATTATACAATCGCATGTCAATCTTAAACGGTGCGTACTAAATATGAAAAACACAATTAATTTATTATTCATTATTTACATGGTAATATACTATAAAAAAGTTAGAAGTAATTTATAATGATGTATAGTAAACAATTTATTTAAATAAAAAAGTTTCACGTTTACAAAAAGCAGTTGTAAACTTGTGTCTTAATTAGAAAAGTTGCTCGTAACAATATCAAATACCACACTCATTCCTGTTTACAATCAGCAAGACCCCTTTTTTAACAATTTATTCAAAACTCATCGCGTGTTTTATTAAAAGTGCCGCTAAATAGTGTCAAGTTCTGTTATTTTCTTGTCTACCTGGAGTACCTAATTACGAGACATCAATTTGGCGTGCAACATTGAACATGACTAGAGTTGTAACATTAATTGGCGTTTTAAAATGTTTTGTATTTTGCAGTGCCATCTAGATATTTATAATCATAAAAAGTGAAGCATTAATTTATAAAACACAGGCACTAAATTTCGTAAATTTTTGCAGGTTCTCTTTATGATATCGTGTATATCGTGTGTATCGAAATAAACATGTTTCCTAATCACAAATCTTTTTTTAACTCGAAAATAAATGGAAAATAAATAAGTGGTCGTAAAATGTATTAATGATAAAAGAGCTTGCAAAGGAAGAAGACTTACTATTACCAGCAATATTGGGGTCTTTATATTGACCTAAAACAAGCTAATCAACTTTATATTAGAAAATTCAGTACTTTTATGCAATTGGAAAAAAGAGCAGAGGAAGATCGAGAAAAACGTGGCACGATCAAGTTTGCCAAATACTTGAAAATGGTCAGGTTAGGAGTCGAAGCAATAGGTGGATGTGTATGAGAAGATGCATGAACGTGGAAGACGCGAAGAATGTTTGCAAGGACAGAGTGGTGTGAAAAGCGGCGTGATGGTTAGTTAGTTTAATTTTTACTATTTGTTTGTATGTATGTATATGCCTACGATATTACATGGTTTTATTTTTTAAATACTTACTTGAATATTAGTAATTTTTTATAAAACTTTTATTTTTGCACCATTTTTTACAGGAAAAAACTTTTTTTAATGACACCCAGCATTCTGGGTAACATTGCAACATTCGTAACATTTTACGACTAATATGATTAACATTTTCAAGTCTTTCATTTTTCAAGATTATTGCGTAAAATTACTGTCGGACATTATTGTTTTACTTTTATACTATCATCCACATCCAATGGTGCAAAGGATACTGCACCAAGTTAATTATATGAAGGCAAAGCGATCAGTCTCACGCTTAAGGTATCAGTTTTGGATAATATGAAATAAATATAAGAATGAATAAAAAAACTCATGTTTATTTTAACTCCTCTGAAAATCGAACCCGGGACCTTCAGCATGGTAGCCAAATAGGAGGCGTACAATATAACATCTTGTATTAAATCATTGTAAGTGTAATTTGTTATTGGTCGGTTGACACAAACCGTTACCTCTGAAGTTGATAAATCCTCGCATTTACAGGCTTGTGGACGCGAGTAGGAGGCAATGACTTGAGAATGTCAATTAGAAGAAAATAATAAATCGATGGTAACCAAGGCAATCTAGAACTGTTTAGTCAAACTATTTAGTATGCAAACGTCAAATTCTCATAAAATTCTAATCAAATTTAAGTATCAGGAACGGACATTAAAGTCTCATTTGCATAACGGGATTATTTAAATTTAGGAGGAGTATTTAAATAAGTGGTATAAAATGAGTGAAGAAGAAAAAGTCGATGAACTAGCGAAAGAAGAGGGGTTAGAAGAAAACAACGGGGAGGAAAATGTAACAGAAGAAAAACTAACAGAGCGAGAAGTAGATGAAAGTGCTGAAGAAATCAAAGGTAAAAACAAGTAATAAAAAGTCTTTGGTTTGAACTTATTTGATGACGAATTAACATATATTTTTTTTAAATTCATGGAAAAAATGCTCCAAATCATAAAATAAAAAAGTGTTTAAATGTTTAACTATGTTCAATATTCTTCAATCTCATTTGTTCATACCTTAGCATGTAGAAGCTATCAAAAATACATGTATCCGATGTGTTTATACCAGACACTCTTAGGATTAGAAAAAAACCTAGATCGGCAATTGAAAAGTAGTTTATGTTCTCACGATTCAATTTCGGTTGCCCAATTTTATATTCATTTGAAAAATTAGTATGGATTTACATGAAAATTATTAAAGTACATAAACATACCTTTAATACTCTTATTTTATACAAAATTGCATATGTTCATAATTTTTAAAGGCTTCTCAAACGGTTTCCGAGAAAAAATACTTCCATAAAAAGCATAAAATACGATGTTTATTGAAATGAAAAACAAACAAAATCCTTATTTATTCTAAGTATCTCATCTTAAGTCGAAGTATCTTTCATTTTTATATGAAAGAATATGGAAGTCTCAGCAATCCAGGGCTTACGACCTGGCATTTGGCTAGTTTAAATGGTCACTTTACACACTTGTGTTCACCATTCTGCATTAAATTTTTAAAGATCTATGCTTAAACTGTTGTTGGATTTTTTTGCATGAAAGTTGTAATTGGATTTTGTAGAGTTTTGGCTGATAGTGAGAGAGGGTGCTGCCCTTACTTTCGTATAAAAAGGATAAACGTTTCCTCTAAAGTTGAGATACCTTTAATATATATATAATAATAATAATAACCATATCCGCTCCCTAGGTGGAGCATATGGAGTCCACAAACTGTCTCCAGGCTTTTCTGTCGGCTGCCAGCTCCCTTGCATCCTCCCAAGTCAGATCCGCGTCGCGAAGTTCTGACGAGAACTGCCGACGAATTGTCAGCAATGGTCGTCCTGGGCGGCGCGAACCTGATGCCTTGTAAAAGAGGCAAGCTTGATTAAGGCTCTCAGGAGGCATGCGGAGTACGTGGCCAAGCCAACTGAATCGCCTTTTTTTGACGACAGTTGTGACCAAGATTTGCTGCGTCCTACGCCTTATCTCTTCATTCCTCACAAAGTCAAACCACCGCACGCCTAAGATTCTCCGCAAACACCTGTTCTCAAAGCTTAGTACACGGCTGCTTTGGGCCCTTGTAAGGTGCCATGTTTCACAGCCGTATAAGAGAACAGGAGCAATGCAGGCATTGTATAGGCGGCATTTGGTTTTCACCGAGTATAAATCCGATCTCCAGACAGCCTTCATACTGTTGAATGCGGACCCAGCGAGTCCTAATCGCACTCCCAGTTCCTTTTGAAGGCTGCCATTTTTAGTCGCGTACACTCCCAAGTACTTGAAACTCTCGACCCTTTCGATGCGCTGGTTACTCAACGTCAAGGGTTGTTGGGCATGAGCTGTTGCACAACACATGGGTTTTTGCAACATTTATTGTAAGCCCCATGTGCGTAGAGTACCTATTTACCCTGTCGACGGTCAATTGAAGACCCTCGACGGAGTCATCAATTAAAACAGCATCATCTGCGTACTCTAGGTCGCAGAGTTTCCGGGAGGGGGAGATGGATATACCTCGGTCAGATGGTAATGACTTTCGAAGAATGAAATCCATGAGAATGATGAAGAGAAACGGTGCAAGGACGCAGCCTTGTCTGACTCCGGTAGAGACCCCAAACCAATCCGTGACAACATCGTCAACTCTCATTCGGCATTCACTATTGAGGTGAAGGGACTTAATTAGCTCCACTAATTTCGCAGGCACCCCATAAGCTTCCAGTACTTTCCAGAGTGTGGGCCTGTGCGGACTATCAAACGCTTTCTCATAGTCTACAAAACACATCGCCAGAGAACTGTTAAATTCCTGGCTCTGCTGTAGAATGTGACGAATATTATGGATTTGATCCGCACAGGACCTGCCAGGCAGAAACCCTGCTTGGTTTTCTCTGAGCACCTGCATAATGGGGGCTCGGATTCTCTGCAAGATTACGTGGGCAAGCGCCTTCCCAGGTACGCTGAGTAGCGTAATGCCGCGGTAGTTGTCACAGTTGAGTGGATCACCCTTCTTATGTAACACGGTAATCTCCCCATTTACCCAGTCTCTAGGGCATCGCTCTTCTTCCCACACACTGGACATTAATTGGTGTAAAGGGCCAATAATGCCAGTAACGCTGCATTTCAAGAATTCCGGGTGGATACCATCAACACCAGGGGCAGTCCCATTTTTCAATTTCGACACGGCAGCTATAATTTCTGCCTGTGTCGGTGGACCATCAGGTATGGCGACCGCCCGCGGAATGCTTGACGCAGCCTCCGTGGGAATATCGAGGATGATTGGAGGAGGAGGGCGATTCAAGACCCTGTGGAAATGATCACGCCATATTTCCTTTATACGATCCGCGTCAGATTCGGTAACTCCATTTGTGTTTTTCACAGCTCCAGGGGTTACCGAATTCTTTCCGCAGATCTTCCTTGTTATTTGGAATAATTTCCGCGTGTCATTTCCTTGGGCAGCATGTTCCGCCGTTACAATAAGAGAATCGAGATGACGGCGCTTATCGAGTCTGCATGATCGTTTGACTATACGATCTTGGCGCCTGTAGTCATCTCTGAGGGTGTCCAGTTGGTAGGGGTCACTTTCACTGTCCCTCAGTGCTTTTAAGTGAGCGCGCTCAGCCATCTTTCCCCAGGTCTCATCTGACATCCAATGGGGTCTTTCTCCTATCCTGGGGCCAAGAACCTCATTGGCGGAAGAGTTGAGAGCCGATTTGAGACTGGCCCACTGTGCCTCAATCGAGTCAACATTAATGGGCTGAGGATCGGTGTCTTGCTGGACACGTTGTCCGACCGTTTCCTCGAATCTCAATCTTATTTCGGCACTCTTCAACTTGTCTAAGTTGATTCTCTTCCGCCGAGGACATCTCGGCAGACGTTTGAGCTGCAGACAGATTCTTCCGACGAGTAACTCGTGATCACTATGAATGTCGGCCCCTCTGTAGGACCTGACATCGAGGAGCTCTCGCCGGTTAGCACGTCCATAGAGGATGTGATCTATCTGCGCTCTTGTTCGTCCGTCAGGGGAGGTCCAGGTGTACTTATGGATGGACCTATGGGGAAATAGCGTACCACCAATGACAAGGTCGTTAATATATATATATATATATATATATATATATATATATATATATATATATATATATATATATATATATATATATATATATATATATATATATATATATATATATATATATATATAAATATATATATATACATATATATATATATATATATATATATATATATATATATATATATATATATATATATATATATATATATATATATATATACATATATATATATATATATATATATATATATATATATATATATATACATTTATATATATATATATATATTTATATATATTTATATATTATATAAAAATTACTTTTCCATCCAACCAATTGACGAAACTTCGTGAAATCTATTGAGAAAAGTGTCTGAAATATGTTTTCGTGCACCAACATTTATTTCCTAAAAATATTAATAGATCTAGCCAAAGAATGAATAATTTACTAGAAATCCCTTATTGCAAATCCAGACTCAAAGGCACTCATTTTTCATAGCTCCAAAACTGTTAAATTCATTCCACAACGACTATATGTTGGACATTCATTACCTATGTATCTTTCAACTCAATATTTTGCTTAATTTTTTTTAACAAATCTGCGTATCTTTTTCTTTAAAACGTATAACTCATAAAGTACATATTTGCGAACTTTTTTTCATTTTCATCTTTTTGATTTTTTGTTTTCTGTTAAAATATTCTTAGTAGTTTATTTAAGCACTTTTAATTTGATTTTATACTCACACACAGGCCATGCCTTTGTAGGTTTTTTCCCCATATTTTTACCACAAAAGTGGTATTACACTAAGTGAACGATGAATGAAAACTACAGTGTTAAATAAGTTTTGTATACCGATAGTCGTGAAAATTTTCCTAGCATTTTTTATGCTCAGCCAGCCTCTCTTAATACACGTGTCACATAAGGTACCAAAGCAGAACGAGCAGATCCACATCACGAAGTATGGAAGAGCGGACAGATATCCAGTCTTGCGAATGCTGAACTTGAGGACGTCATTCATGTGTTTGGGGAGGTCTGATACCATCGTAAAGTATCCCCAATCGTGGCCAATCTAGAAAGGAATTAAATCAAAATTGATCTTTATTTGTTAGGAACTTCTTCAATTACATATCTTTCATCTAGCATATATATATATATATATATATATATATATATATATATATATATATATATATATATATATATATATATATATATATATATATATATATATATATATATATATATATATTTATATAAATATATATATATATATATATATATATATATATATATATATATATATATATATATATATATATATATATATATATATATATATATATATATATATATATATATATATATATATATATATATATATATATATATATATATATATATATATATATATATATATATATATATATATATATATATAATATTTTTTGATATATCATTGAATAATCCAGGGTTTGAAAATAAAGTAATTCTTATTACGTTTTATTTTATTATATTAATTTTTAGATTTGCAAGAAGAAGTAAAAATAAAAGAGGAAGCGCAGCAAGAAACTACAGTAGACATTAATTTAGAAGAAGGTAAATTAATTTATTGTATAATAATGTTTTTTCTGCCTTGAATAATATCGAAATAATTAACTAACATTCATACTTCATTAAAACAATCAAAACTTCATTTTGAAACTTGAATACTCCAGTCAATCTATCTAAGATAAAACCCTCTGAAATTGCAACAATTCATACTATCGGTATTATTTTTTTTTAATTCTTGGGGTAGGGGATTTCATTGGCATTTTTAACCACCCTACTCTCGGGTTATTTTCAAGCATTTTTTTTATAAACAGGCAAAAAAATCACAATGTTTGTTGCCACAAAATGTCAGGTATGAAACTTGAAAAAATTGTCAGTGTATCCGGTATGCATCAAATATTTTTGGAACAGGTATTTTTCTCGTGCGCGTAGGTCATACGGGTTAGCACGGAATGGTGAAAAAAAACCGCGCGTATCACGTACGCTCGTATGTATAGGGCGGTTAGTCTGGGTTTTCTGTACTCCAACCTTATTATAGTTAGCCGCCATCTTTTTAACATTATGTTTTTAAATTTTTCCTGAAATTGGTAGGACCCAAATTTGTTTCAATTTGAATATTCATATATTTTAGTAAATTCTTTTTTTCTCTACGATCGATATTTTTCCGATGTGCGCCATTCTGCGACTAAATAAAAAATGTGAAATAATACAATACATGAACCAATTATTTATTTGCTTTATATTTCAGGGGAAATATATCAAGAGTCAGAGCAGGATGAAGACGTAGAAGGAGAGGTAAATATAAAAATGATTAAATATCAAGAAATTTGATTATTCTGGTGGTTTGATTACAATTTAAACGAGGGAATATTTATTCAATATCACCTTGAAAATAACTTGTAATTGACGATTAATATAGTCCTAAGGTAAAAGAAATGCAGTGCCCATTGTACTATTGTGTGAGCAAAAGGGTTAGAAAAGGTGTGTGTGTGTGTGTGTGTGTGTGGGTGTGGGTGTGTATGTATATATGGGTGTGTGTGTGTGTGTCTGTGTGTGTCTGTGTGGGTGGGTGTGTTTGTGGGTGTGGGTGTGTGTGTGTGTGTATGGGTGTGTGTTTGAGTACAATACATCCTGTCCTACTTTTAAGGACTATTTGATAACACAAGAGATACTTATGTGGACAAAATATAAAAATATCATTGTATAAAACTTGATGGTTGGTAAAATCTGGAGTCAACCTTATAATTAAAATATTATTTTTCCCGTAATATGTGTGCTATTTGGTGTTTTTTTAAGGAGGCTGTTGAAACTGGGTCTGTGAAGAGTCTTACTGATGAAGAGAAGACGAAAGAAGTTCAAAGAAGAATATTGGAGCAATATGCAACAAAAGAAGAAGCTCCCGCAGACGAAATAGAAGAAAAAGTTGAAGGTTTCCAGAAATATGTCAAACTTTGGATTAATTTCACGACTATATTCATAATTATATTTTATAACTAGATCAAAAGTAATCAATATTTTTTTATGATGAAGAAATTAATTAAGAAAGAAATCTGGGAATTTTCAGGGCTCACGACTTGTCATTGACTGGTTGAAGTGGTAAATGAAAATCCTTTTTTTAATAATAAAAAGTGCTTAAAATTTATTTTCAAACCTGTAGGACAAAAAAGCATTCGAGCGATTATTGCTGTGTCCAAATCAGATAAACTTGTACTCGTACGGGTATGCAACCCTGAATGCCCTTGCTATCGCTAATATTCTCCTTTTCATGCATGCGAACTACTTCACTTTCTTGCCCTTTACCCCAAGCTCTTTTAGTAACGCCGTATCCCTTCAAGTATATTAATCTCTAAGAATATTAATATTTTTTTTAAAGTGGAACAAGATATGAAAACATGAAGGATTTTTTTGTCATCCAAACAGTTTATTTATCAATAATATTCATCATTTACCAGATAGATTATTCACCCTACGGATGACATATCAATACATTTTTATTAAGGGTTGAGAATTGGAGAAAGCTAAATATCTCACAAAGTTGCAACTGAAGGCGCCATTATATGCCAAACTCCAAATCTTTCAAAATTACAACTAACATGCGAGAGGAATCCAAGAACAGTCAATATATACAACTTTTAAATATGATTCAATAAAGATGTTCAATAATGGGCAGAACGGTAAACGTTATACAATTGTACAAAGTGATCACTTCCGTAAACACACAAAGTCAGTCAAATGTTAAGTCGTAATTTTTGGAAAGCTCAGACTTCCATCGTCTTTAGTATAAAAACGATAGATATTTCGTCTTATGCTAAGATACCAAAAATATATGTTTTATTTTTTAATGACACTGAAAATATATATTAAATTTGTTTATTTTTTAGTTCTAGAAACGGAATCGGAGGTAGTCCCTTTCGATAGAGAAGCATTTGTTGAAAGATATAAAGAGCTAACGAGCGAAAAAACACAACTGAGTTTGAAAAATTCTATTCTCATAAGGAAACTAGGGGACTATTACAAGAAAAAGAAGGTCAACTATTTTTACAATATATGTGACTTCAATTAAATACATATTAATTAATAAGTGCATATTTTATCTTATTCAAACATCACAAAATAACAGTAATAATAGGTACAGGGTCCGACAAAAAAACTCCCATACAATGAAGATTGTTCTTACACACAACTCTGCGAGATTCAAAATATGTCATTATTTCTTAAATAACTATTATGTTGCATGTAAATATCTCTGTACCGAATTGTTTAATAAATCCCTATGAGCGAAAGCTAAACTGGCAGTACACAGAAGCCTTGGTTCCAACCGTAATGTTTGGAAGTAAGACATGGAGTTGGCAAAAGAAGGATAAAGAAGACTGAATGCAGTCGAAATGCGTTCTCTCAGAATGTGCGTCAAAAGTTGTACAATGTTCGAATGGTGATATAAAGAAAGAAAACAAGGCGGAGATAAGCATAATCGATAAAATTAAGAAAGATGGTTTGGACATGTGAATCTAATTAGTGAAGGAAGGACAGTAAAAACAAATGTATGAGGCGAATGTGGTAATACAAACAGAAGACCGAGAAAAACTTGGCATGATCAAGTAATTTAAATACTCGGTGTGGTCAGATAAGGAGTCACAATAATCGGCAGGTATGTATGAGGAGATGCATGAATGTGGAAGAGATGAAGATTGTGTGCAAAGCAGATTATTATGGAATAAAAATTCTGCGGGAGATCTTTTTGCCGGATCCTGTAGTTAAACTAGAAATGAAATAAATTAAAATATTGAGTTGATGTAAATTCTGTATTTTTTTAGATAATTCCGCTTCCGAATATCGACATGGGACTAGAACCGGAAGAAATAGAAAAACAGTATCACAGTCTCCTGAATGAATACGAAACGGCAAAATTGAACTACGAAACAAATGAAAAATTAGTAAGCTTAAAAACATTTCATATCATTTTTTGACATCTCACCAAAGATGAAGGAGAATATGAAAGTCTGGGCATTTACGGGGCTGACGACCGTCATAGGCTGGTTTAAGTGATCACCTTACACACGTGTAACATTCACCAATTCTACCCATTATTGACAACCACATTACTCAAATTCTCGGAAGTTCTATATATAATATATGAACCTATTTAGAAACCTTATTCTTGAATCACTAGAACTTCACTAGAGGCGTCTATTGGTGAGATGTAAAGAACTTCAGACTTCCATATTCTTCTTCATCTTCGATGAGATGTTAAAAATAACATGAAAAATAACTCCTATAATTGGAGATAATCCAGATTTGTGAACAAGTATTTGGACACACTCAAAATGTTAAAAACATTTATTTGTAGTGTTAAGTTGGTTTGCTTTCTCTAGTTGAGTGCTAAGTACTGCACTCCATAGTGAAGTAGTAAGTTAGCATGTTTGGCTACCATACTTAAGGGTCACGGGTTCGATTCCCAGGGAGGTGAAAGAAAAGTGTTTTTCACTCTAATATTTATTTATTTATTATAGAAAATGAGAAATATTTGTGTTTCTATTATTTACACAAATATTTCAATTTCATACTATTTCTGTGAGCCTGAGCGGCTCATTATTAGAAATAGGTATCAAATTCGAACCGAGAAACTCTGACTTAAGAGTCCGCTACACTAACCACGGGACCCCAACCCACAATTTATTCAACATTACTTTATACTAGTACCTGAAGCGCAGGACTGATCACATTTCCTTTTTATAATAAAATGTTGAGAATAAAAATATATGAAATTATCATTTATTTTTTTTATTTTAAAAGCATTGATTCATTTGTGGTATAGGAATATAGCACTATTCCTATCGTTGATCACATTCTTTTTTTTAATACCACACAAAAAATTGTATCAACCTTTCTTTTGTCAAGTCAACTATAGGTCTAGTAAATGTTTGACATAACGAGGGAGTGATGGTCATTCCGAAACCGGCAGTAGTTTTTTTTTGTGGTATGATGAATGATGAGGGGAGTGGTAAAAAAACTCTGCATCAATTTGATTCAGTGCCCTATGCACCATTTGGTGCGGGCAAGGGTCATCAGTAGTTATAAAAAAATTTGAAATTTTCTGTTTCTCAACATTTTCTGATGATTTATTTATGCCATTATCCAAATGAAAATATTACATCTAGTCCATATTTTATTTCAGTATTAAAATACAAATTGTAACACATTCATTTTAAACGTGCTCATTAAAACTACTGTTTAAAATATTTAATTAGATACTTAAATATGTTTTTTTTTCCTTTTTTATTTGCAGCTGAAAGAAGGTTTAAAAAAAGATAGGGCCTTTCGAGATCAGAAAATAGACGCTTTTGCGAAAGATTTCTCGGAATTTCAAAATTTAGAGAAAACAACATCCCTGGCTCTCAAATATTCTACAAGTGGTGCCCTCTTATCAAGCGAAGTATGTTATTGCTTTTGTTTATTTCAAATAAGAAAAAAAGAGTAGTTTAAAATATTTGAGCACACATTTTTATTTCATTTTCAAAAATATGTTTTTGGTTTCGATTTTTTTTTTAAATCGTGATAAACATGTAGATAGACATCTTGATAAAAAAATATCTTTAATAACTTGTTTTTACAAGCTCTTAAGTGTAACTTATCATTTCTTAAGCATTTTCTTCTTTATTTTATATGCTCACTAAAATTTAACAATTTAATTCAATTGCTAGACATTTCCACTTATACATACTGGTTAGGCTCTGCATTTAAAAAAAAAGTGAGCTTTTGAACTGAGAGAAGGACTTACACTCAACGCTTATTATTATACTTAATTGTTTATTGTTATACTTAACATTAACGTTGTTATAACTTAATTGTTTATTGTTATACTTAACATTAACGTTGTTATAACTTAATTGTTTATTGTTATACTTAACATTAACGTTGTTATAACTTAATTGTTTATTGTTATACTTAACATTAACGTTGTTATAACTTAATTGTTTATTGTTATACTTAACATTAACGTTGTTATAACTTAATTGTTTATTGTTATAATAACGTTTATTGTTTTACTTTATTGTTTTTCGGGTGTGTGTGTGTGTTTTTTTTTGTTCATATATAAAAGGCATTTAATTTTGTTTTAATATATATATTTCTTTTCTATCTCTATAGAAAAGTTATTGAAATATTGAAATATAAATGTAGTTTTATTCTAAATTTGGCCTTTGCAGTTTGTAGATAATTGCATCACACGCCAGTCGAGAAAAGTGGTAGAGACCGCCGTCATCAGGTTCAAGTACATAAAGTGCAGAAACATCATGACGAGTGTAACGGATCACCTCAAAGACGTAGAACGCCTTGAAGAAGGACTCCAGGTCAAGGACTTCGAGAAACTACAACAGGATAATGAAATGTATTTGATGAAGCTTGAAGGTAAAGACTAAACAAAAATTATCATATCCAAACACTTAATCACAAATCTGGGTATTCTACACTTAGAAAATTGTTGCTATTTTTAAATTCCCAGTCTTCCATATTCTTCATATAATTTGAGATGTCAACATATTTAAATAACTTCTAAGTGGATAAACACAGATTTGAAGGATTTAGACATACCCAAAAATGTTGTGAATGAAATAATTACCACACTACTCATTTTTTTGAAACTTTACATATATCATTAATTTCATAACACGGTACTTGTGGTTATCAATCGTGGGTAGAATGGTGAATGTAGCACGTGTATAAAGTGATCACTTAACCAGCCAATGAAAGGTCGAATCCCTTGTGAATAGTCAGAAGTCCATATTCTTTTTCATCTCTACTGGGTTGTCAAAAAATTAAAGTTTTAATTTGTACCAGAAGATGAAAACAATTGTCGTTTTCGAAACTAGTCGTAAATAAAAATAAAACTCAATTCAGTGGATTATTCAAGTGTTTAATTTAATTAAAATAATCGTGTCATTCCACAAAGTTGATGCCGAATCAATAAATAAGTGATAATTTACTCCGCGGTTTATTAGCCCTCAAAGACAAAAAAGAGAGTTAGAAATGTGAGCAATGTATTTTGATTCCTTCCATTCTCTCTGTAAGTCAATTCTCACAATCTCCTTCCCCTCATGGACGAGAATTTTTGGCAAAGGGGCACTAGACAAAAAAAGGTTGAGAACCTGAGCAGAAATTGAGAATCATATTGAACAATTTATAATTAAAATATTTACTCTTTTATTCAAGTTTTACAAAACAAATACCACTTTTTATTTGAATACATTTTGACACGTGTTTTGATGCATTTTGCATCATTGTCAAACACCGTATTTTTTGTGCATATTTTCATTTACCGTATTATTCGATATAATTCATGATTGAGTCACGATTAAATTCCACCATTCCAATGATAGACGTCTGTAGCTGCCCTGAATATGGAGGATATCTTACTTAAATGTTTAATTAAGAGAATTTTCGGTGTTGCTATCTGATAATTTTAGCATTTAAAAATTTATTGTGATTTTCTTATGAGCTTATTAAGTAGTAAAACCTCGATATAACGGACCTCTATTTAAGGAACTTAGGAACGGACGAAAATTCAATCAAGTGAATTTTTTTTTAAAATGTCCTGTTAATATTATGCATGCTTAAATTCAAGTTTTTATTTATTTTTATGTACATATAAGTACATATTAAAAAGCGTAATTTAATAATGGACGTTCGGCTTTAATGGACACCCCCTCTTCCAAATTAGTCCGTTATATCGAGGTTTTACTGTATTTGCTTTTTTCAGATCGAGATGAAGATTTGAAAAAACAGAGAAACATTTGTGCTCAGTTACACGAGATGATAGCACATATGAAAGAAGAAATCAACTGTGAAGCAGAAAAATGCGACGAGGCAGAAAATTCCTTACTTGAAATAGAAATGGAATGCAATGAGGTATATTACCATAAAGGTATCTTGTTTAAAATGGTGTCGAGTGTAAAGGTATTCCTGATAATTTTACACTCGAGACCATTTTAAACAAGATCCCTTAAAGAAAAAATTTAATCAGCATCGATAAAGCGTTTTTTTGCTTTTTTAGGCAAGAGAAAGATTCAGTAAGGCGAAAGAAAGACTTAAAGCTTTACAAGAAAAATTGGTTCAAGAAAGGAATCAATCAGGACTACTACCATATCCAAAACTTCATCGTGACTTCAATAATACATCTAAAATGGTAAAAAATATTTTATTAAAATATGTATTTTTAAAGTAAGCAAGGCATTACCTTTACAATTTCGTCCTGTTCCCCATACGTTGACTCATACTACGGCTTCAGTCTTGCGATATTTGAAATAAACCCTTTCAAATCCTGTGTAGTTAAGTATTCATGATAGTCATCTTCTACTCGGCTGTCCAAACTCAAAACACAGTAAGGGACATTTTTTTTGTAGTACGTTTTTTTTTGCATTTTTGGACTAAGTAGATTCTACTTAGTCCAAAAATGCAAAAAAAAACGTACTACAAAAAAATGTCCTTTACTGTGTTTTAAGTTTAAACAGCCGTACTAATCCCACGTTTGTATTCCATCTTGCCACTTTTTTGCAAACATTCTTTGCAAACACTCTTCCACATTCATCCTTCTTCTCATACATACCCACCAAGTATTCCGACTCCAGACCAGACTATTTCAAGTATTTGACTTACTTGGTTTTGTCATGTTTTCTTCGGTCTTCTTTTGCCTTTATTTCCAACTATTCTATTACCACATGTTTTTGTTTTACTGTTCATTCCACAATCCCTCGACAAGTTTTTCCACATGTCCATTTCAACGTGTCTTTCTTAATTTTATGGATAATGCTTATCTCGGCTTTATATTTTTTCCTTATTAACCATTTGAACCTCCATCCTTTTGCCACACGTTCGTCCGAGAAATCGTAAATCAACATGACTTTCCTTCTTTTAAGAACTTTATGCATGTATACATTTGTGTTTTTTTAGGTTGGAAATTTAAAAGAGAGACAGAAAATGCTACAAGAAGAGATGAAATTACGCAAAGAAACGATCAAAAGAAAAATATTACCAAACACATCAAAACGAGAGGAACAACTCAGAACTAAACCAAGATTACATCGTTCTGTAAATCTTATGACATACTCCTGTCGTTGTTGATTCGATATTGTTTTAATGTTCTTTTTAAAATGTTATTTCATGATTATTTATTTTAAATGTCAATGTTTATCAATTTTGTATAAATACATTTATGAGAAAATATCTCAGTATTATTTTTATTTACATATTTTATACAAGCAAATTAATTGTCTTAATTTTTAAGCAATATTTTCCGACCAACCAAGAAAACTCATTTTCATATATTGAAGAGAAAATATATTACATCCACATCGCACAGTAAGGTTAACCCCATGGTAGACGACTCCTGGGCAGACCAACAAAGAGATGGATAGATAGCTGGGAATCGACATCGCAGGAGGCTAATCCCTCTTAAAAACAGGTCACAAGATAAACACCAAGAAGAAGAAGAGGAAAATATGTTAACCCTTTGGCTACCAAAATCCGATATATCTGTACTCTGGTGAGAAATACGGGATCCGTCAGATCTGACGTCATGATTCGTAAATGTATCAGATGCATTTTGAACAGCGTGTTCTTTCAGGGAGATTCTTTCATTTTTGTGCAAAAAAATCGATTCTCGTAATTACTCATGGTGGGTAGCATGTTTCATGACAGCTGCTAAATTATTGTTTACCAGCAAGCTTAGTAAAAATTAAACATATTTGAAATGTGTGCTTTCTCTTTTTCTTTCTCTTCTATTTAACCAGAATGGCCCACAGCAACACAAAACCGGGTACAGCTAATTTATTATAAAGTATGAACTGCCAAATAGTTCTTTTGAGATATTGACTTGCTGTTTATAACTTTTTAAAATTTTATTTACACGGTCCTTTTTTTCATAAATTATTGTCACATTTAAATATAAATTTCTATATAGCCAAGCAATACGATAAAAAGTGAATTGCCTGCCTATGTTTGTAAAAACATTAAAAATTAAAACGTAATTTAGTAAAACGATAATTAATGAATTAGCTAATGTATTCGACGTTGTATATTTCTAGCTATATTATACTAGTTTGTGTAAGCTAGGCCTGCTAATCTATTTGTGTCCAATAAAAAAGAGGTCATTGAAAACATGAATACCAAATATATTTATTATTAACAAAAATAATTTACAAAGATAGCAAACAACGAGGTAAAATGTTTGGTTGGATAATGGTTTAAAAAAATCATTTGTGCGTTTTATTATTTTAGTTTTTCTTAGAACTAGACGCGGAGGTCGATTTTCCAGGGGTGGAGTTCTCTTCGCTGACACTATTTCCTCTCTTCCATCCTTCAGGATATCCATTCTTCTCTGCATCGTTCCACCACTGTTCTTCTCCTTGTGCACCGATAAGATAAACCACATTTGTCACAAACAGGACTGCGAGCATAATCCAGAATGCCAAACGCCATTGTTTTTGGGTTTGCTAGAATGAAGATCATTTTTTATTTTTACAAGCATAACATATATATCTTTTGAATTTCAAATAGAAAATTTTTATTTATTCACTTTTCTAAATTTCATTATTCTACCGTTTATATGAAAGAAGATGGAAGTCTTAGCATCCCAGAACTTGCATGTGGCTGGCTTAGATGATCACTTTATTTAATTGTGTAACGTTTACTATCAGCCCATTATCGATCCATATTATAATTTATTTGAGAACTTGTATAAATGCCATGGTCTTGGATGCCTTTTACATGTAAGTACCTATTCAATAGATTTTTATTTGTGACCGATTATATGCGCTAGTAGTAAGGAAATTAGTGAAGCACATATCATACTTACTCTATGTAAACACAGGTGAAATTAATTTCGAATTAGTTTATACGAGTATATATTTTTAGGAGAAAGAGCCTGCTTTTTTTTAAATCTTCTCATTGACCAGTTGATCATTAAGAACTTTAGATAATCAGATACTAGCCTTTTTTAGATTGAAATTGCATTTATTATTTACCTTGCTTATTATGCACAAGGTTTATAGATCATTTAGTGGATTTTTGTTTCTTCTAGCTAATTTAATATGTAGATACTAGCCTATTCATCTTACAGATGACTGGGTCGCTGAAACTTCCATCTTATTTCATATAAACGGTAAATGTTTCATCTGAAGTTGAGACCCTACAATATTGTAAAAAATATGTAATGTTTGTTTATCTTACATCTGGCGTGAGCAATCCTATCAAATGTGGCGTCAAAATGCCGGAAACGGATCCGATACCGTTGATGAGTGCTGTGGCGGTTCCGGCATAATTGGGGGTGATATCCAGAGCATTCACTTTCATCCCGCAGTAGTAAGATCCCATGGAGGCCATCGCCACGCAAAACAGGGCGACTGCCACTGTCGCGTCACAACCAGCATAGCTGGCAGCCAATACAAATATCCCCGGACCCATTGATGCTGGTAATTGCAAGATAAATTCTATAGTCATTAAAAGTATTTAGAAATAGTTCAAAAACTTGTTATTAAAATCATGCTTTAAAAAATTACTTTTCCATCCAACCAATTAACGGAGCTACGTGAAATCTACTGAGAACAGTGTCTGAAATATGTTTTCGTGCACCAACATTTATTTCCTAAAAATATTAATAGATCTAGCCAAAGAATGAATAATTTACTAAAAATCCCTTATTGCAAATCCAGACTCGAGCAAAGGCACTCATTTTTCATAGCTCCAAAACTATTAAATTCATTCCACAACGACTATATGTTGGACATTCATTACCTATGTTTATTTCAATTTAATATTTTGCTTAATTTTTTTAACAAATCTGCGTATCTTTTTCTTTAAAACGTATAACTCATAAAGTACATATTTGCGAACTTTTTTCATTTTCTTCTCTTTGATTTTTTGTTTTCTGTTAAAATACTTAGTAGTTTATATAAGCACTTTTTATTTAATTTTATACTCACATACAAGCCATGCCTTTGTAGGTTTTTTCCCCATATTTTTACCACAAAAGTGGTATTACACAAAGTGAACGATAAATGAAAACTACAGTGTCAAATAAGTTTTGTATACCGATAGTCGTGAAAATTTTCCTAGCATTTTTTATGCTCAGCCAGCCTCTCTTAATACACGTGTCACATAAGGTACCAAAGCAGAACGAGCAGATCCACATCACGAAGTATGGAAGAGCGGACAGATATCCAGTCTTGCGAATGCTGAACTTGAGGACGTCATTCATGTATTTGGGGAGGTCTGATACCATCGTAAAGTATCCCCAATCGTGGCCAATCTAGAAAGGAATTAAATCAAAATTGACCTTCATTTGTAAGGAACTCCTTCAATTACATATCTTTCATCTAGCATATATATATTTATAATTAATCATCTATTTTTATAAAATCAAAAAGTAAAAACATTAAGAAAAAGACTTTTTCTACTAAAAAGATTCCACTGAAAATTTTTCTACAAGTATATGTGATAAAGAGTTTATCGAGAAAAAAATGTTTTCAATATTTTTTATATCCATATATATGAAGGGAAAATACTTTACTCTCGTACGAAAATGGAAAATTGAAAGAACTTGAGCTGTTTTGGCAGATTTTTGCGTTTAAGAATTATCCGAAAAGCTTTCACTTTTTTTATTACGACCCCTGTTACACTTTAAAAAAATACTTACTGCAGCAATGATGATGGACCATACAGGAAAAGATGTTAAAATAGCCCTCCAAGGAACGGGCTTATCAGTTTTTGGAGGGATTTTCTCTTCCAAAAATTCACGCTCTTTATCCGATATAAATGGATGTGTTCTGGGATCACTGTATACGAGAAGGCACTGCAATTAAAATGGTGGTTTTGTAGTAAGTTTTGATAAATAAATAAATTTTCATCTATAGTGGCCGAATCTAACTACCTTATTTTACGGAATATAAGATGCATTTCATTATTCAAAAAATTGCCTCAAAATTCAGGTGAGAATTATTAAATTAAAATTAAAATTAAAATATCTGGTGTTTGATTTGAAATTCCTGCCAGTCCTTGAATTGGCCATATATTCGAAACCACAGGAGACCTATCTCTATCTAGTAACATTGTAGTGATGGGAATCACACAAAAAAATGTAGTCTACTACACAACACCACACGTGCATTTGTTGTACAAAAAAACAAACTATAATTGTGTAATGTGATGTTTTCTGATGCGAACACCCCATCACTCCGACAAGGATTCCACGATCGTTACCACAAAATTTTGGGGAACAACATTTAGGTTGATTTTTTAATTAATAATGCTTAAAAGTAATGTACGTTTTATGGCCACTACACACGATATATGGGTTTATTCTCTATTAAGTATGCTGTAAAAGAAGTGCTCATTCACTATCTTCCTAAGATAATAACAGTATGTCTCTGTCAGTTGCCATTGAAAACATCAAAAGCAGTTGCACATAAAAATATAATTGAATTTTCAATTTTTTTTTTAAATAACGATATATCGGACGAATAAAATTATTGATTATCAAGTGCCAACATTTTAGCATATGATCAAAACTATGAAGCATTGATTAACTTACCCATAATAAAAACTAAAATATTGTTAATTATGAAGTATTAAAATTTTAGCATATCATCAAAATAATAATGTTTTAATCAACTTACCCATAATACAAACCATACTATAGCAGATCCACCGAATACATAGAACACATTTGGCCAGTTTCCATTCTTAGACATTACAAATCCCGACACGACTGTACCCAAAATGTTACCGATTTGTGAACCTCCAAATATCAATGATCCCATTCTTCCTCGCTCTGTTTCGGGAACCCATCGAGACATCAGAGCGGCCAGGGCGGGAGATGTCGGACCCTGATTGATAAGAAATGACCCTCATTTTATCTAAAAATGGCAATTTTTTTGGTCTTTCCTTTTAAGCTCAAGTATCAGATTTAGTAAAATTCTAGATTGACTATTTGCTCACTGCCGGGAGAAAACCGCGCAAAGTTTTAAAACGATTTAATACATTATTTAGTCGTGTTTTTTAATGTTTAATACTAGTTTAGAATTTCAAATAAAACCGTTAATTAATAAAAAAATACGTTCGAAAAATCTTCTAAGCTCTCTCCTGTAAAGTAACAGATTTGCAGATAGAGTACTTTACGTAGGGACCGTCGATATGACCAGTTTATCACGAAATAAAGTAAGCTAACCTCCGCCAAACCTTCGATGATCCTTACAGCAATAAGCCCCGCCGGGTTATCGCCACCAGCCCTAACTACGGCAGGAGTGGCCAGCGTCAGTATGGCCGTGATGAGCACTCCTATGCCGAGAGTGTGCTTGGCTCCATACTTCTCGGCGATAAGTCCAGCTGGAATGTGCGTTAAAAAGTAGCCATAGTAGAAGGAGCTTAGTACAATTCCTTGGGTATGCTCGTCCCAATTGTACTGGCCATGTACCTGCAATGAATTATAAAAACAAAACATTACGAAAAAGCTCTCCAGCCCTGACTTAGCATGTATATTAAGCCCCAATATACGATAAATTGAATTTTATTCTATTTTCACCCAGGTAACTTTTTTTTTTAATTTTATTTATTTGGAATTTTAACAAAATATTAACATAAATACAAAAACAATAATTAATATTAAAAATAAATAAAAAAAACAAGTAATTGTAACATTCCAATTACAAAATTTCACAAGTCGCTCACTCCTTTCAAGAACGTCATAAATCAAAAATCGTCAATTTTCAGTTGTGCATGTTTTAGGAATGCCCAGAAAATGTACTTTACCCCAGCAAAAGAAGCATATTTTTAACTTCATATTTACCCGCTACAGGGCAGAAAATGTTGTTTTAGCATTTTGAAGAAAAGGTATTGTTTAATTATTTTTTTAAACATACTAAATATTTTTCAAATGGAAAAAAAACCTTCAGGTTTTACCTAAAAAGATCTTTTTAGGTTTACCTACCTAAAAAGATCTGTTACACAGTAAAACGTTCAACAGGTGGCTTGATATTTATTTTTAATACATTGTGTTATATTTTTAAACTTTAAAAACGTTATCCTGAAAAATCAAGTTTTTTTATTTATGACGTTCTTGAAAGGAGTGAGCGAAATGTTAAATTAGTTAAAAGTAAACAGCAAGAATAAAATATAGCAAAAGTTAAGAAGATTAATAGGTAGATTGAGATACGTAGCTATTCATATATTGAAACGTAGTATCAATATATTGATTAGTATCAATTAATTGTAATTAGCATCAATATATAAATATCTCCTACGTGAACAAACCCAGCGCTGTAAACAAACATTTTTACACACTAAAAGTATTGTCGCATTTTTCATCTTATCAGGGATATGTAACTATTTTGACGTAATTAATTTTTTTTTATTAACAAAACATTGCAAAAAAACTCCTCAAGCCCTGACCATAAGAACCGAACAGACTTTGCAGGTATATTAAAGACCAATATACGATAAATTTAATTGAATTTTCTTTTCTTCACCCAGGTAACATTTGACGTAATTTAATTTTGTTGTTTCAAATACCGCTTTGTACTCAAACAATAGCTTTTTCTTCGAAATAAATATATTAGATTTTAGTTTTGTACTGACATTTCTGGGTGGAACTGCATTTTATAGAATAAAATAACAACTACGTAGTTTTCCTTATGAATTTAATTTGACCAGCAACTGGGTTTATTGCAAAGAAACCCAGTTGCTGGTCAAATAAAATTAATGTGGAAAAAATAACATCGTTGTTATTTCATTTTCACCCAGGTAACATTTGACATTTTTGAATTTTTTGCTTAAAATACCACTTTTTATTTAAATATTAAGTTTTTCTTCGAAACAAATAGTTTTGAGAAGAAAAGAGTTATTGTAAAGTTAAGATAAAAAAAGACAGAATATTTTATGCAATTTACATTTTTTTTAAGTTTAATTCCATTATACGTTCTTTAAAAAAAATGTGTCAAACCCCTTATGGTAATAAGGGTTAGTAGTAGTATTTGTTTTTCATGTTTATATTAATAAGGTGAAAGACATTGTTGCTATTTAGGAAATAAAATATAATAAAGTTGCAATTTTTACACTTGTGCCATTTGACTGCGGGTTCAAATCTGGGCAAGCGTCGGGATCGTGTATGACTCCATGTCCGGCCCTTTTGACTACCATCTGCGTGATGGCGATGTTGAGGCACACCCTCAGGGTGTAGGCCACCATGAAGCATGAGAAACCCATCAATCCTGTAACCCATCTTTGAGGAATCAGGAACCCTGGTGACATGACACAATGAAGCATGTATGTAGTACATCTCTACGATTACATTTACATATAAAAACATAAGGTTAACACGTTACGATGCGAGCATTCGTATAGTCATTACAGCACTCCATCCGAAGTCAGATGCTCGCTGCGAATGTTACGTTACGAAGGAATCTCCGGTCAGTGAGTGTGATTTGTTTTTAAGATAACTATCTAAAAAACAAATCACAACTGTGAAGATGCCGTATACTAACAATTTAACTAAGCATCACGCCGTTTCTCCGTAGGAGTAGGCAGGGAGAATAGAACGCCACAAAACTGTGTATTTGCAAACAATCTTCGCCTCGATCCTCATACATAAACGCCGATTATTCCGACTCCGATCTTATCACTTTCTGAAATACTTGATCATGTCAAGTTTTTCTTCCTCTGCTCCTTTTTTCATTACATTCGTCTCATAAATTTGTTTTACCGTTCCTCCGTGAGAAGGTGAGTGATCATTCGTTCCACATATCAAAACCATTTTAACACACCTCTCTTAATCTTATCGATAATGTTTATTTCAGCTTTGTATTCTTTCCTTATTTCACAATTTAAACATCTAACATAGGTACTTCGTTTTGTACCGCTAATTTAGTTTTAGCTTATAATAAGTTTTTGGTATTTACTTATTAATAAAAAAATAAAAAAATTAACATATAATTTAAAAGTGTTTTTTATATATACCTTTTGATAGCGTCAATCTCCACCCAGTCAACATTATATATGTAGATTCTATCACTTAAAATATAGACATATTTTTTTTCTTAACAATTTAACAAATATGTTTGTATTACAATATATTATATTTGACGGTTTACTATAAAAAAAAAACTGTACAACTGTAAATTTTGTAGTGAAAAACTCGATAAATATTGAAAGGCCGGTTGTCAATAAGACGTTAGTTACATTTAAGAATTTTCTGGAAAACAATTATCGTGCATATAGTAAATGTCATAATAAGTAATGATTTCCAAATATAAAAACACTTAATTTAATTTATGAAATATAAGTAGGTACTTAGTGGTGTTAAAAATAAGTAGGTACTAGGCGTTGACTATTATTTTGACTGGCAATTTCTACTCCCTTTACATATTTTCTGTCGTTTTTTTGGAACAGCGAAATATGAAAACTAGAACACTTTACGAGTACAACACCTTTTTGAATAAAAAATATAAATGTTCGTTTGTTCGAAATCTTATATCTCTCAAAGTATAGATAACACCACGGAGGCGGATAAATTTTATAAATATACAAATGTATTTATTAATATTTATATATTTTACAAATAGCAAAAATACTCATGTTGAAATAAAAGAAAATTTATTTCATTAAAATTTTTATTAAGCTGTACAATAAATTATAAAGAAGGATTGTCTTAACTAAGAAGAGAGATTTCATTAAAAATCGTGATATTTTTCTAAATTTTACATATTTGATTTATCTTCCTTTTCCTTATAAGATCTGACGTCATCGTTGGTTATACTTTTTCCCCTTTTCCATCCTTCGGGATATCCATTTTTCTCCGCATCATTCCACCATTGTTCCTCTCCTTGCGCGCCGACCACATACACCACATTCGTGACAAACAGAACTGCAAGGACGATCCAGAATGCCATCCGCCATTGAACTTGTGTTTGCTAGAGTAAAAAAAATACTTTAAAAAATCAAAAAACATACTGTCTTCATACCGACACTATGGTCAGATTTAGAAGAAATTTCTCTTTGTACCTAATTTATTTTTAAACTAACTAACGAAAGGCCACTCTGTCATTGCAAACATTCTTTGCCTCTTCTACGTGTATGCGTCCTCAAATATTCTTCTCTTCTTCTAGCCCTTGTCTGCACCCAATGGTGCATAGGGCACTGCATCGTATAGAAGCAGTGTTATCTAGATCGTTGAATACACGAAGGAAATGTGATCAGCCCTCCGCCTCAGGTACCAGTCCAGAGTAATACGTATTAATTTAATATTCGACTGAAAAAATCACTTTTATTTATTTTGACCCTTTTGGGAATTAAACCTGAGACCTCCAGCGTGGTAGCCTAGCGCGCTTACCATTACGCTATGGAGGCGGACTACATCCGATTCCTGACCTGTCCGTGCCCAGGTATTTGACATAATTAAACATGCCTAATTTTCCTCGGGCTCTTGAACCCCATTTGCAACTAAATTCACCTAAAACATTTGTTTTACTGTTCTCAATCACTCGTTACTCCCAAAAAATATAACATTCAAACGTGGCTATACTTGTAGGATAGCCATGGGACATTTTTCTCTTATGAAGAGCTCTCTTAAATGAAGAGGTTAACAGTGTTTTTGCAAGAATTTAACTTCAAAGCCTAATTGACATATTTTGTACATAAATAAGCAAATTTTTTTTTTTTCGACGCGGTTTTTCAATGTTACATTAATTCCAATTTATTGATCGATTATTTTACTTACATCGGGTGTAAGGTATCCAACCAAATAGGGAGTCACGATACCAGAAATGGCGCCAACCCCGTTGATGAGGGCTGTAGCAGTTCCGGCATAGTTGGGGGTAATGTCCAGAGCATTCACCTTCATCCCACAGTAGTAGGATCCCATCAAGCCCATCGCGACACAAAACAGAATAACCGCTGCTGTCGTATCACAACCCGCGTAGCTGGCAGCCAGGATGAATATTCCTGGACCCATTGATGCTGGAAGGGAAGAAAATATATTCATCATATTTTTTTAAACTTCTTCTTTCCATACATTAAATGTCGAGATTTTTAATAAATGTTTTAGTTAGTAAATACCACTATTTTTTAATTAATGTTTTACTTAGTAAACACAACTTTTAATTAATGAAATTATTGAAGCCTTTACATTTAAAAACGGCAAAATGTATAGGAAGTTAATGATCAAATATAGAATTATTTTACCAAAAAGTGACTGCCGAATCAATTAATGAAAAAATCGAGATTTTGTTTAGTTAATATCTCAATGTAAAAACATGAAAAAAATATGGAAGTTTGTGCATTTCTGTGCTATTTTAAGTAATCACTTTATGATTTTCTTTTTTTTACTTTTATTATACATCACTTTTATACTTTTATTTACTTTGATACATTATAAGTATTTTACTTTTTTTGTGAATAGTACTATGGTAGTGTCATGTACAATAGCATTGTTTGTATGCTGTTGTAGTTGACTGGTTTCTAGACGGGTATGTCTCGAAACCAGTAAACAAAATATATCGGTGGGTATTTATATACTAACGTTTCCAATATTTTAATAAAAAAAAAAATATTTCTTTTTTTTTAAGCGAAATATTTGTGTTTTTATTATTTACACAAATATTTCAATTTTATACTATTTATGTCAGCCTAAGCGGCTCAGTATTAGAAATAAATATCAAATTGTGGTAAAGTGGGTTCGAACCGAGAAACTTAAGAGCCCGCGACACTAACCACGGGACCACAACACGACACAATATAAAAGTATGCACTGTGTAACACCTCCTGCCACATGTTATGCATAACGTTTAATATTAAATATGTGTGCGAGATCGGAGTTACCCACGTTACATTTTTCAATTTCTGAAAAAAACTTTTTTTTTGTTAAATGTAGCTTGGATTTAAATAAAATCCAGTTTTGGGCTTTTAAATATCCCGCCTTAAAGAGTTTTACTGGAACTACACTGCCAAAAAGAAGCTTTTCCAAATGGCAGATAATCTGAATATGTTATTTCCAAAGCCCAGAGAATAGGACTTATGCCTTGAAAAATAAAATCGAAAAAAATGGAGTTATATTTACCGATAGTGGTGAATATTTTTCGGGCATTTTTAATGGAAAGCCAGTTTTTCTTGATGCACAAGTCGCAGAAAGCGCCAAAGCAGAAAGATGAGACCCACATCACGAAGTATGGGACCGCAGACAGCATCCCAGTCTTGGCGATGCTGAACTTTAGGACATCGTTCATATATTTTGGAAGGTCTGTTACCATTGTAAAGTATCCCCAATCGTGGCCAATCTAAAGGGAATACATAATATGCACAACTTTTGAGTGTGTTCAAATACTTCAAAAATCACGGTTTTATCCACTTGAGGAGTTATTTTTACTCTTTTTTTAACATCTCTACATACATGAAGAAGAATGTGGAACAACATTTTGAGAGTGTTCAAATACATGTCAATAGATCTGTTTTTTCCCCATTTGGAGTTGTTTTTACAGTTTTTGACATCTCAAGTTAGATGAAGAAGAATATGGAAGTCTAGTATTTACAAGGCTTATTAAATGTCATTAAGTGTCACTTGTAACTTGTCACTGGTTAAGTGATCACTTTACACAAGTGCAACATTACCATTCTACCTATGATTGACAACCACACCATTATTTAATTTTTGGAACTCCTACATATATCACTGATCACATGACGCTGAACAAATGAGTTCACAAGAGCCACATATGTTGGATTTAGTAGAAACCCTTTTCGGATGTGTGCAAGATCCTACCTCAAATATTTTTTTCGTTCTAAAAATGCTTGAAAATATATTTTTTAAATTTTATGCAGCCTATAATTTGACCAGTTATTTTTATACATCCAAAATGGATCATTGCTAAATAAAAGCTTTCTAAATCTAACATAGATGGCTCTTATGAACTCATAATCAGGAGATTAATGATATTTGCAGGAGTTCCAAGAAATTGAGAAGTGTGGTTGTCAATCATGGGTAGAATGGTGAATGTAGCACATATGTTAAGTGGTCACTTAACAAGACTATCATAAGTCATAAACTCAATAAATACCCAGATGAATATCTCCATTTCAATGAAAGCTTAAGATTGTATACATTTAATTAAAAAATAATTTTTATATATGCTTACTGCAGCTATCACGAGAGACCAAAGAGCGAATGATGATAAAAGTGCCCTCCACGGAACAGACTTTTCTGTTTTCTTTTCAATCCTCTCCTCCAAGAATTCTCGCTCCTTATCTGATATATAGGGATGTGTTCTAGGATCACTGTATACTAAAAGAGTCTGCAATAAATAAAACATTATTAAATACTCTATTTACTAGTATTTTGATCAAATACAAAGAAACGGAATCAATTAATTCCTGTCAGCTGTCATGAATATAAAATCTTAGATAAAACGTATTTCAACATTAAATACTATATAAATTAACATTAATTTTAATTCTATTAACTTAATTATAAAAATACAATTATTTTCAAGCATTCTTCCTCTTATAAGTTAAAAACATTACATGTCCTCCGTAGTGTAATGGTCAGCACGCTCAGCTACCATCAGGGTATCAATCGAATCCGGTACCAAAGTCCCGAATTCGATTCTCAGGGGGGTAAAAATAATATAAGTGATTTTTTCACTCTAATATTTACTCAATATTACTCTGGACTAGTATCAGAAGCGGTGATGACCTTTCCTTCATATGTTAACGTTAAAGATAACACTGTGTTTATATGATGCTGTGACATATATGTACCATTGGGGTGCGAATAGGGATAAGGGTTTGTAAATACATTAAATATCAAGTTTCATTATCGATAACTAAACATAGACGAAGAAGAATATAAAAGTCTGAGCATTCACAAGGCTTCCTATCTGTACCAAAATTGGTCGGGACCCATTAATTGGAAGGAAGAAATTGATGTGAATTGAGGAAATTTGATGGAAGAAAATATATTCCTTTTATCTTCTTAGCTCTCCTCTCCTTTCCATACATTAAGTATCAAGCTTTTGTTCATTTAATATCTCAATTTACATACATGAAAAAATATAGAAGTCTGTGCATTTCTGTGATGGTTTTAGTAATCACTTTATACACTGCTTAACATTCACGAATTCTCAACTTACCCACAGAATAAACCATACGACTCCGAGTCCTCCAAACACGTAGAACACGTTGGGCCAGTTTCCATCTTCAGCCATTACGAATCCCGAAACGACTGTGCCCAAAATGTTGCCGATTTGGGCGCCGCCAAATATCAGAGAGCCCATCCTTCCCCTCTCCGTTCTGGGAACCCAACGGGACATTAGGGCGGCCAGGGCGGGAGATGTTGGACCCTGGATGATGAATACAATTGACAATTTGTTCACTTTTTTATGTTTTACAGAACTTTCTATTTTTACAGAGTAATGTAGTAAGTGTAATGGTCAGCACCCTGGGCTACCGTTTTGGTACCCGTGTTCTATTCCCAAGGGGGGTAAAATAAATATAAGTAATTTTTTCACTGTAATATTTGTTCAATATTACCCTGGACTGGTACTTGAAGCGGATCACCTTTCCTTCATATGTAAACGATCAAGATAACACTGCGTTTATATGACGCAGTGCCCTATGCACCATTTGGGTGCGTATAAGGGTTTAATTATATTTTTATTAAATTTTTAAAGAATTTTAAACATGAATATAAAATGATGTAAACATTATCTGTATTTACATGTTGACATCTCAAAATAGATGAAAAAGGATATGGAAATCTAAGTATTTACATTGCTTATGACCTGTCATGAGCTGGTTAAGTAATTAAATTTTACAGGTATTACATTCATCATCCATCACAACGACGCTACTCATTTTTTTTGGAACTCATGCATGTGTTTGTAATCTCATGTCACATTATGCTTTATATGTTAGCTCATGGCAGTACCTATGGTTGATTTGAGTAAGCTTTTATAAATAAAAGGGTGTCTACTGACTCACACCCTTTTGTTAAATGTATGCAAAATCTTAACTGAATTATTTTACATACTGGGAGACGCTGTTTAAAATTATTATTGCACATTTATTTTATTTCACCAGTTACTGGTCAAAAGAAATATATGTGAAAAAACTTTATGGTTGTTATTTTACTATATAAAATGCAGTTCCACCAAGAGATGTCAGCACAATACTTTAATGTAATTAAAAGTTTATAAAGGCTTTCGCAAAACTAACGTAACTTTGCCATCTTGGTTTTCTTTTGTCACAATCAGTTTTATCACCGGAACCCTTTTTTAATTAAAAAATAATGGAATACATTTCTTCACATCGCTCATTCCTTTCAAGAACGTCATATATCAAAAATCGTCAATTTTCAGTTGTGCATGTTTTCGAAACCCAGAAAATGCACAATATCCCAGCAAAAGCGGCATATTTTTAACTTAATATTTACCCGCTATAGTGCAGAAAGTGTTGTTTTTGCATTTTGAAGAAAATGTATTGTTTAATTATTCTTTTAAATATACTAAATATTTATCAAACGGAGAAAAAACATTTAGGTTTTACCTTAAAGATCTGTTGCACGGTAAAAAGTTCACGAAGTGGCTTGATATTTATTTTTAATAAATTGTTTTATATTTTTAAACTTAAAAAAAAAATCTCCTAAAAAATCAAGTTTTTTATTTATGACGTTGTTGAAAGGAGTGAGCGACATGTGTATTTTACCAGTTTCAAAAAAATGTTTAATTAATTGTACCTCGGCCAAACCTTCGATGACCCTCACAGCAATGAGCCCCCCTGGGTTGTCTCCACCAGCCCTGACGATGGCAGGAGTGGCTAATGTCAGTATGGCCGTGATGAACACTCCTATGCCGAGAGTGTGCTTGGCCCCATACTTCTCAGCCAGCAGTCCAGCCGGAATGTGTGTTAAAACGTAACCATAGTAGAAGGAGCTCAGAATCACGCCTTGGGTGTACTGATCCCAATTGTATTGACCGTGAATCTGAAATCGATATTTTGTTACAGAGATTTATTGCAATCGTGGTTATTCATAAACCTGTCCGTTCATTTTTGGCCATATTCGCGAACGAAAAAAGCGATATATCGCGCCATTTTATGTCATGGCTGGTAGATAGCTAGCGTTTATTAATGACACCATCTGGTGGTAAAAATTAAAATATCATGACGAACGTCAAACCAATGTAGTCATAAAAATATATTTATGTTTTAATTTTTATTTATTTATTTAATACAGTTACAAAAAATGTAAAAAAATAGTTCATTACATAGACATTTGTAATTTCAACATATCTCAGTACAAGTTACGCTGTTACTCTCCAAAAAAGAAAACAAGCTCTTGTGCTTGGAGAGGGACTTAAACTTATTGTTTACTGTTTATACGTATGAGTGATAAATGTAATACTTTGCTTTTTTGAATTATACATAAATATGTATGATTTAATTCATACAAACGTGTAAATTTCTTAGTATCCAAACTTTGTCATGAATTATTTAAGTGAATGAGCTATTATTCTTATTTATGTACCTATGAATTGTTATATCAAATACAGTTGTTTTTATTCTACTAGGTTGTATTTTATTGTTAAAAACAGATAAAAATTAATATTATGACAATTGTTTCGCCTTGTTATGGCAGTTTGAAAATGCCATAACTAGGTGAATCAATTGTCACAATATTAATTTTTATGTGTTTTTTAACAATAAATTACAACTTAGCAGACTCAAAAAATCTGTGTTTGATTTAACAATTAATACATAAATTAAAATTGAGTTCTATAAATTAAACGCCTATTCAATAAAAAAAATACTCTTATTGCAGAAAAATCAATGATTTACTTACGCCTGAGCTGTTTCCGTGGTTCGAATCGAGATCGGGACAGGCATTGGGGTCATGGATGATGCCAGACCCTGGTCTACTCACCACCATCTGCGTGATGGCTATGTTGAGGCAGACCCTCAGGGTGTAGGCCACCATGATGCACGAGAAACCCATTATTCCGATTATCCATCTTTGAGGAATCAGAAAAACTAGAAAAAGAAACAAAGATTGAGAGATTTAGAAAAAGTTTCTAGAATGTTTTTCGCAGATATTAAATTAAGATATTTAACATTTTAATAACTTAATAAAATAAAATTAAACTTTGTCTTAAACCACTTTTTTAATGGAACATTTTTTCTCCAACCGGTTTCGATAAAAACCTTGTCATCATCAGGGTTTAACATGTTCTTGTCGAAACCGGTTGGAGAAAAAAGGTACCAATAAAAAAGTGGTTAAAAAGAAAGTTGAATTATTTTATAAAATTTAGGCAAAGATTTATAGATTTAGAACAGGTGCATGTTAGACCTCGGCTCAATGCATGTTTGTTCTGCAACCCCTAATGCATGTTGGTCTTTGGGTCGACCAAAAACGCATGTGATTTTACGCATGTGTGAAACATTTTGTGTAGTTCCAAGTGTGTGAATAGTGCTATGGTAGTAGCGGGTAGTATTGTTTGCATGCTGTGGTAGTGATTGTCTTGACGATGAGACGGCTACGTCTCGAAACCGGTAGACATAAAAATCTCGGTGATTGGTTATATACTAATATAACTAACATTTTCGTAAAAATAATATAAAAGTAAAGAAAGACTTATTGACAAGCTGTCGTGTCGATATGACAAGCTGTCGTGAAAGTCTTGTCGTTTTTCGTGAAATATTGTATTTAAACTCTATCTTCTTGAGCAGATACCTTTTCATTGTCCAATTAGAATCAATAGACAAAGACATCCTTTTTTATAATCCAGCATCATCAAAGAATTATTTAAAAAAATCCTTTATCTATCGAAGTTGTGGGAAATTCAATGAATGTTGTACCCACCTTGATATGTTCTACTCCAATCTTTCAAACTTTAAAGCTAAATTGTTCGAAATCTTATAAACCTAAAAAGGTAATTCTATTCCCTGTCCTTTCCTTTTCTTCTTTTCCTATCACTGCCATCTCCTTTTCTCTCTATCCCATCCTTGTCTCATGTCTCTTCCTTTATATAGACCTCTCTTATGCATAGTTGTGAAGAACTGTAATTGGTACTCATGATTTTATTTTTTTGTATTCTGATGTATCATATATTATAACTGTTCCAATAAAATACAATAAAAATAAAATAAAGTTTATTTGTGTTATTATTTTTGTTTTAATATTTTGTTAAAAATAGATTGTTTTATCACAAACTCTTCAAAGCACAATAAGGTAGTGTATACTCGAAAAATAGATAACATTGTCATATTAACGATATGGTTACGTGGGAGAGGAACCATTCCTTTAATATTAAATTAAAAATATTACGTTTGAATAATTCGTCGAATCTCAATTTATTAAAATTTAACTAGAAACAATTTGTAGCAAATTGTTTTCTTGTGTTTTTTTACGGTAAAAAAATAAACATTTGGAAGAAAAGAAACACATTAATTATTAAAGCAGAGAAAAATCCTTAAATACAAATTACTCACGATATGGTTAGTGGAACTATTTTTTAAGCAAATCTTCACCTCATATAGTAAAATTCTACAGTAAACAATTTGTAGCTCATTGTGTTTTTGTGGTTCCTGACAAAATATTTTTTTAAACATAAACTTATTAAAGAAAAGCCCACAAAAATAACGGAATTTTATTTGTTCAAAACACTTTTATTATAAGAAAAATATAACAATTATAAAATATTTTTAATTTTATATTAATAATAATTTTATATTAATAATTAATAATTTTATATTTAATTAAAAAATATTTTAATTTTCTGTCCGCCTCCGTAGTGTAATGGTCAGCACGCTCGGCTACCGTTCTGGAGGTCCCGGGTTCGACTCCCGAGGGGGGTAAAATAAATATAAGTGATTTTTTCACTGTTATATTTATTCAATATTATTACCCTGGACCTGAAGCGGAAGGCTGATCACCTTTCCTTCATGTGTAAACGATCAAGATAACACTACGTTTATATGACGCAGTGCCCTATGCATCATTAGGGTGCGGATAAGGATTTTATTATTTATTTATTTTTTATCTTAATAACCATATTTTAAGGTTGACGATATTTTAAGCTAAACTATTTTTAACTATTTTTTTTAAAAAACACTTTTACTTAATTAATTAACTTATTGGTAGCTTTTTTTATATGGTTTCTAAATAAATACAAATTTCATAACTAATCGTATTGAAGAAAAGACCTACAAATTTCTATGAATCAAATCCTTATTTCGACAGATTTCTGAGAATTATTTTTCTAAATAATATGTTTTTCAGAATACGGAAAGGATTTTTGATCAAAGGTGTTTGCTTAAGTTCTTATTCAACAGATTTATTAAATACAATTGAGTGCCTGGATTTTCAGAAGCCGAAGGTCAAAAAGACGTGTGTTTAAATTCTTGGAAGGGTTTTAAATAACAAAATGTTATCTACTGTTTTGTATTCATGACGATTGTTACACGAAATCTGATCATTGTTTCAAAATAATATCCATTTTATCTGTCAATACAAGTTTTACATTATTACATAATCCATATCAAAGCAAATCAAAATGATAGGAGTTGATAGATATGTAAGTTATTCAATCAAAAATGCAATCAAAACCTTTTGTTAAAACAAGACAACAGTTATTTGTTTATTTAAATAACTTGATCACACTTATGTATATTGTATAATAAATTCTCATTTAAACGGTTTAACATGTAAGTATGTTTGGAATAGTGATGGGCGATCGAATTGAAACCACCCGATTAAATAATTACTTATTTTAAAAAAATCTTTATATAATTCGGTTTTTGGGTTCGATCACTTAAAGCTTATCACTCTTATCAGTACAAAAATTTGGTTGTGTATTTCTAGCTGCTAATATGTTGGACAATTTGAAATAAAAAAAATTGTTTCGATGGTTATGTGTGTGTTTAAGTAATTTATATGCATTTGTACACCATACTTTAAATTTTAACTTTTTTAAACTATATGGATGTAAAAATATTATATTCATATTTGTAAATGTAATAAATACCATTCAGAATTTAGTTCTGGATCAGAAAATCGTATAAAATCGGTGTGTAAGAAAGATTTTCTCCGCACTTTTTGACATATCGTATACATGCAATGCGTCTTTATGAGTACTGTTTTCACATCACCTACAAAGTTTCCAATCTTCTTATTGATAAAAAATCAATAAATCACAAATAATTGTTTCGGAAAATCCTCTATTGGTAATTAAGTTAATCTCTTAAGTCTTACGACAGAAATACATGATTGTCTCGTATTAGATTTTTATTTCTATCAGATAATGGAAAATTATAATGCAATTGGTGTGATAAATTAAGTATAAAACAAATTGCTCTTGATAAGAGCTATGGGTACATAAAAAAATTGAGAAGGGAATATACAATCCGGGTATTTACAGGGCTTACGGTCAGCCATTGGCTAATTTCAATGATCACTTTATACGAGTGCAGTAGTAATATTTACCATTCTACCCATGATTGACACCACATTACTCAAATTTTGTATATCGTTAATATATCGTATACTTAAATATATATTTATATATTTTTTTTTTCATAGTATATTTTGTTTTTAAATTCCTAGATTAACTTAAATTTCGTAATCTTACATGTATTCTCTAAACATATTTATGCGAATAAATATATTGTATTTAAACATTAGCTATATAATGTTAGTATATAATGGTATGTTGTACTTGTCATAACTATACACCGTATTGGTTTAATGCGGTGTTAACTTGGTCAATAACCTCGTAAAGTTTTTTTTTGAAAAAGATAAATATTTGTGTTTTTATTATTTACAAATATATTTTAATATTATATTATTTCTGTGCCTAAGCCTGTATAAGCTTAAGCGGTTTATTATTAGAAATAGGTATCAAATTTGGGTTGAGTGGGTTCGAACCGAGAAACTCTGATTCAAGAGTCCGCGACACTAACCACGGGACCACAACCCGGCTCATGATCAGTCGTACGGTCCAATTACCAGATCAGGATAAAATAGAAGAAGTAATAGAATATATTCACCAAATATTCTACTTTTATATGTATATGTTCAGTAAAAAACATGTGCTATCACCTACTTAAAGACAATCTTTAAATTACAGACCTCAGTCTTTAGTGTATGTTGTTCAGCAATCCTTAGTGCATGTTGATCCTCGGGTCGACCAAAAATCCCATGTACATAATTAACATTTTGTATTGTTATGTGTGAATAGTGCTATGATAGTGACGTATTGTATTATTTGCATGCTGTTGTAGTGATTGTCCTGACGAAGAGTCGAGTACGTCTCGTAGAAAAAAAATTGATGATCAGTCGTTAAAAAAATACATTTAAATGAAAATTAATATCAATAAGAAAGAAACTTCAATCTAAAATTTTAAAGCATGTACCAGTACATATTATAAATATGTAAGATACAAAAAAAATGTTATATGTTTTTACGTTCAAAGGATTCCAGACTAGACAAATCTACATAATATTATTAAGTTCTCTTCTGCTCTCTGATGTTTGCCTTGAAAACCCCAATTATAATATTTGGGAAAAAATCATTTATATAACATTAATTTACATTTTGTAAAGTTTCGCAAATTGATACCAGTTCAGTTCAGTTTGAAAACGGGATTTTTTACACGCAAAAAATATTTGAATATGATGTAGAAGGTACAAGGAAATGCGCACATCCAATGTAAATAAATCTATATTTTTTTTTTACATTTTTTTTGACATCTCAACTGTCCTGCCCTCTAGATTAATGGGTATAAGAGTAGGAGTATAATTGGAGGGAAAAGCTGAAAAACAGTGATTCGATACTCGGTGTTGCATAACCGTAAATAATATATAATAGTTTGTGTAATCAAGCACTGCTAATTTGTTTGAGTATCTTGAGGAATTGTATTAATTAAATTATCTGACTTTTCAAAAAACCTGTCAATCTTTATAATGCATTATACGCAATAAAATTTTGTTAACTTTTATTTTTTAAATTATCTTTATTAAATTCAATCAAAATATTTTTATTATATTTATTGTTTCGGCATTTACTTTGTGGTAAGACATGTTAAAATGATTAAGAAAACACTTGTTTTTATACCACTTGAGTTTATTAATGACTACTAGTTTCGAAAAATAAACTTCCATCGTCAGGTCTGAATAATATATAGTTATTATTCAGACCTGACGATGGAAGTTTAGCTTCCGAAACTAGAAGTCATTAATTAACTCATGTGATATAAAAACAAGTGTTTCCTAAATCATTAAAAAAAAATATGTACATTTTTCAAAGATTTTTTTGGGTCCTCTTTTTTAAAAAAAAACTACGTATTATATGTTTATTTATTTACTGATGATTTGCTCATTTTTTAAATATTGGAAATGATGAAATATATATTTTTTTAAACATGTTTTGACTTGGATATTTTTAGTGTTTTATATCATTATTTTGGAGCTACAAACCAAATGTAATTCCTGAAATTCCGATTTAAAAAAATGCTTGAGTTAGTGATCCTAATGAATATAATAATTTGCATAAGTTTAAAATAAATGCGCTTTCATTGATAACAGTATATGGTTTTTATATATATATTTAAGAAACAATCCTTTAAACTCAATCATAAATAATTTCAAAATCACATACGTTTTGATACTGCCAATCTCCAACCAGTCAGCATTTTCAAATATAGTTTTTTTTAAATAAAATAAAAACTGTTGAAAATATTCACTTTTATCGACTAATATGATCACGATAATTTATTCAACACAAGCAAAATTTCACCATGAACCAATTTTAGCGTACGGCCACATCGTTGCAACTTTTCTTTCGAAATAATCGCATTTGACACTAGCATCGGAGGTATACACTGATTTTTTACGCAGGAAACTAGATTACAACCAGTGGTGTAGTAGCCTTTTTATGTTGCAACATGCCTTTTATTTAAGTTGAAGCATGTATTTGTTTAAACTTAAATAAACAGCTTTATAAAAATAAAACACTTCTTGAAAAAATGCGGATATAAAATCTTAAAAACTGGTGACAGTTATCCAACTCGAAAAAAAGTTAAAATTATATATTCTTTTCCAAATTTTACTCACTGAACTTGATGTCACCCTTATCGAAACTAAAAAAATGCGAAAACTTGTACTCCTGAGAATATAATTAAATATTGTATTTTTATACAAACGGTTACTATTCCCATTGATGTGTATTATTTTTAATCATGCCTAAAGCATTTTTATTAGATAATTCATTATACCTTGTTAAATTTGTGAAAAAATATATATTTTTATTATGAACTAGCTGTTTTTGGCCTCGCGTTCCTGTGACTCAGTCTGGTCTTAATAGAAAAGAATGAAAGAAATGAGCTCACATTCCTAATGCCATATGTTTTATTTCACAATGCTTCTAAAGCAATAAAAATATTATCTACAAAAAAACTATGGATATCGATAAAATCGAAAACAGTGAAAATGCTAAGTTACAGCAGCTGTCGATTATCACACTGTCCGCTATGAGCAGTGTTAAGTATTCATAATGTTGCTGTTTCACTCAACAGATGGCACCGCCACGGTAAAATAGCTATTTTCTAATGATAATAATAATTAAATAAAAACATGTTTTTACCTGTCACAAGTAAATACACCGTTACGATGTGTTTTTTTTTAAATATATAAATGTTGTTAAGTTCGTTGAAAAATGTAAAAAAAGCATTAATTTTAAAACCGAGAACATCGACACTATTTAATTCACCACTACACCACTGTATGCCTTAAATTACGATGATGCAAAAAATGCGTTATTTGCTATGATAAGGTTAGATAGATGAGAAACGCTGAATCTTTAGGAAAAAAGTATTTTTAACTTTTGTTTATTGACGAGCCTAACTGGAGGGAAAATGAAAATAAATAAATAGAATTCCTTTACTTAGTTTAAATTTGTTATTATTTTTTTTTTATTTCGAGCATGATTAAAAAAATAACTATTAAAATTGTACATCATCCAATATGAGGGACAAGCACTTGTACGAGGCAACGCTACAGATACCTTGGAACACACACGAATTGAACTTAGGACTTCATTTAATCAAATGCGTAATATCTGGGACTCGCTGCTCAACTCGACAAAAACCCAAGTGTCGCCTCTTTAACGTCTAATAGTGCTACTCCACAAGATGGACCCCAAGATTTCTACGATGGAGAACTTGAGAGGCTACTTATACTTTATCATCATACTTAAAACTTTAAAATTTATACTTCATACTTGATAATTTTTCTAAAAATATAATATAGACCTTAGATTATATATAAATAACTCCCAGCGGACATAAACGCAGAATTTTTGAACAATGATTTGGACGCGCTCAGGACGTGATCATTTCGTGGTTCCCGTGGTTCCATTACTCGTGGTTCTGGCGCCCGTGTACGCGATCAGACACCGGCTTGTAGTCAAAAGAGGCGTCAGAAGACCCCAAAAGAGATGGTCTGACGACATTGTCGCTGTAGGGGGTAAAAACTGGCTGCAAGCAGCAACCAACCGGAGGAAATGGAAAGAAGGGGAAGAGGTCTATATCTAGCAGTAGAGGTAAGTGGGCTCATAAAGAAGAAGAAGTGTTTCTCTATAGAAGTGAGTCGTGACAACTCACCAAAGCTCAAATCAAAAAACTTAAAGGTTTAGAAAATAAGTGATAAAGACGAATACTGGATGTAAGAGAATAGACTTTGTCAGAAATGAGGACATGATAAGAAGAAGGTAAGTGCCTCTCATAAGTCCTTAAAAGGAGGAGATGGACATGGTTGAAACACGTCCTGAGAATGCCGCCTGAGAGCATTAACCAATCGTGTATTGTCTTCCATCCCTGAGGCTTCAATCACCCCGGATCGCTGACGACCATTCACCGACTTTATTTTTATAATCGAAATATCCAAAGTGCAATAACAGTCAGTTACTGTATTGAACGCATTGCATTTATGTGAATCTTTTAAATATCTGAAAGTCAACCTTTTTAGAACTTCGGGATGCTGGACTGACCTTGAAGGAAACCTAGGAAATGACTAGTTTGATAAAAGACGACTTGTCGTGGCCATATGCTCCACCCGAGGAGCAAACAAGATTAAAAAAGACGATAGTATAAAAACCAGAAGTATGTGAGAAACTCCGCTTAAAAATATCCTTCCTTCTAAAATCCAATAAAAAATCATTAAAAATTATTTACATTTAATATCAATTTATAAACGATTTTTGAGATTCCTGACTATCAAAAAGCTTTATCCATGCATTTGGAATTAACCTCCTTTGCTCCTACCTCTAGTCCCAAGTGAGATGCTATCGAGCTATAATTTTGATGATTATGTTTTGCAATAAAATACTAAATCAATAAACACTTCAAACAAATGCTTATATTATACAAAATAAAAACCATCATCATACTAATTTGATAACGAATTATCATAATGATTTTTTTCAATATTATTTTTACTTCTTGATATGTGATTTAATTATTTACTTGGTGTTTTTTCCTTATTAACAACAAATAAACAATAAATAAGGAATTCTAAAATTATGTATTACATTATATTATAACACTTTGAGTGTATTCAAGTATTTGGACACACTCAAAATGTTGTAAATAAATTATCTGGTCAAATTATAGGCTTAAATAATAAAAAGGAAAATGATATTCTCTGGCGTTTCTCGTGTGTGTGATTATAATCCAGGATTCGGACCTCACATACTAATAAAAGAATTTCTGTTCAATTAAAAGCTTCTCTTCATCTCACCAATAGATGTCTCTAGTGAAGTTCTAGTGATTCAAGAATAAAGTTTCAAAAATTGGTTCATATATAAAGAACTTCCGAGAATTTGAGTAGTGTGGTTGTCAATAATGGGTATAATTGGTGAATGTTACACGTGTGCAAAGTGATCCCTTAAACCAGCCTTTGACGGTCGTCAGCCCCGTAAATACCCAGACTTCCATATTCTTCTTCATCTTTGATGAGATGTCAAAAAATAACATTATATTATGTTCCCAGAAACAACCTAGTTAAATGGTAAAATAAAGATCATGTGGTATACTAGAAGTTAAAACAAATGTTTCTCAATAATGCAGTTATTGATATTAAATTTACATTATTTAAAGTATTAAGTATAAAGTATGAAATAAAAAGAACGAAGTCATCTTTTTCTTCTTCTTCATGGGCCCTCTGTCCTTCACTGCTAAATATAGGCCTCTTCCGTATCTCTCCATTTCCTTCAGTCGGTGGCTACTTGCAGCCAGTTTTTACCCCCCACTGCGACTATGTCGTCGGACCATCTCTTTTGGAATCTTCCGACGCCTCTTTTGTTCTCCCAAGATCTCGAGAATATTTTAAAAAATTATCAAGCATGAAGTTTAAATTATAATGTTTTAAGTACGATGATAAAGTATAAAATGTAATGTGTAAAGTATAATGTACAAAAAATAAATTTTATGTAGAAAGTACGAAAATAGCTTATATATTACAGCTAATTCGTTTAGCACCCTTTTTATCATAAAACTACATAGCTCCCCGGTATATCTCGTTATATTTCTCCCTGAACTACACACAATACAGTTAGGGGAGATTAGAGTTAGATCATCTGTTTAGTGACTATGCTGTGACACCTGAAAATGTGATGCCTTTATCAGGTATGTTAAATTTATCACTTTATGTTGTGCAAACAATTTGTACGTACGTACTGTTTGCGATGGACATACAGGTATACATTTTATGTGATGTGTACACAGTTTTAAAATATCATTAAATAGGATATGCTTTTCAGAGGTTACGTTGTTTATGAGTGGATTATTATATACTTCAGATTTTTCAATGAAACCGTAAACGAAACAATAAAAAAGGAACTGAAAATATCACGATAAAGTAAGTAAAATAAAATAAATGAAAATGCTGGAAAACGATTGGTATTAAAGTGTATGTGAGTGTATGTATTCATACATATACTCCTAGTACATAAACCAACAAGCAATCATTTAATTTTGATACAACATAATGATAAACAAGTAAAAAAGAAAACAAACAATGATTTTGGGCGATAAAATAACATATCTAGATTTCGTAAAGTTTATTGATCCAAAAATCTCATTAAGATAATGAACCTCTAAAGTCAAACATGTCGATTGCTCAGTATGAAAGGTAACAACTGCAAACTATAATTTGAAAATAATCGATGTTTAATAATTGATATCGTTATTTTTATATCATGCAAGGAAACATATCGAAACTAGGAGATAATAAACTGATATTTGCCGGTCATTCCTAAAAGCAATGGTAAAAACAGTGGACCCTATTGAAAACGTTAGAAAATAGTTAAAAAGTTAATATCAATTATAACCACTAAACCTGAATAACAAAAATTTCATTCCTTTTTTATATGTAATACTTTAACGAAATCTGATAGTGAGTCGTTTTGAGTTATTCATATGCAAAATTTAAATGAGTAAAAAGGTAGCAAGTTTACATACTAGCAGATAACACAAAGATCATGAAAATACTTAAGCCTTTTAGCTTGTGGGTGCTTTCGTATCTTAGCAATTAGAGCCTTTTACCACGCTTGATTTACCAGTTTTGATTTTTATATGGGGTTATATTAAACATAATTGATTTTTCAGTACAGTGTTTATAACTTACCACGTGAAAAGAAGTTTTGATCACCTTGCATTCATCTTATTGAGGATCAAAATATAGTATGTCGATAAAATACAGTGATCTACTTAGGGTGAGGATAAGGGTTAAAGAGAAGAAGAAATACAAACACCATCATGAAGTTTGTGAAGCAACAACATAATGAATTGTCCGTTTTAAAGGAAAGCATTTCGAATATTTTTATTGAAGCTACAAATGATTGATTATTTTTCAAAATTTTAAAACGGATTTATTGAATCACAACCTTTTAGATTTTTTGAGTAGTTTCTCCACATAGCTAGCAAGAGCTGATTCAAACAAATAGTTAAATCCAAATTTTGGGAGTTGTTACCCTTTAATACTGGGCAGTCGGTATTTAGATTAGAACAAAATTATCTTAAAATAATGAAATTATTCGTTAATTAAATTCATGCAAACATGCACTTTATCAAATACGTACCTGAAATCGATTAATTTATTTTAATTTAAATAATTTCTGACGTTGATTGATGTATTATAATACATATATATCAATATAAATAAAAATGTCAATGCTCGTTTGTTCAAAATCTCAAATCTCCTCAGTTGAATTTTTTATACAACGTTGCATTGCAATACGCGCGTGTTTTTATATTACATGTAAGAGATATTTTTATACGCCTCCTGGACCGCAATGGCAGGGCTTTCTATTAATCATAATAGCAACATACGGAAAACTCAACATTCCTCAATGGGGGACAATGTTCTTAAAAGATGCTGTAACTAAGCATTTTCAATGTTTCGATTGCATTGTTGTTAAATAAATCTCTTATAATTTCATTCGAATTTCTTCACAAACATAGTGAAATTATTCATATTAGAAATGTGTTTTTTTTTCATTTAATAAGACTGTTCCAAAGCAACGCGGGTGCCGAGATAGATGCTTCATTTCAAGTTGAGATACCTATACATTGACATATCATCTGTGGGTGAATAATCCTGTGTCTGATAGACTAAATTATTTTATTTTACTTTTTAAAAGAGAAACATTTGTATTTTTATTATTTACAAAAATACTTCAATTTCATACGATTTCTGTGACCCTAGGCGGCTCATTATTAGAAATAAGCAGGGCTTTTTATTTAACACGTTGTATCCCGGAGCCGTGTTTTGACGTCCCGTTGTTTTGGTCCCGGAACTCAATAAAAATATATTCAAATATCATTGATATATTCATTACAATACAATGTTTAATCATTTTGACGATTTATATAAATATAGATTGTAATTAAGTAAGTACAAACATTGTTTCGTCTAATTGATTTTGAATATTAAAAAAATATGTAAGTGAAAAAAGGAGCTGGAACCCGTTCCACCGCGATACATCGCTCACTCCTTTCAACAACGTCAGATATAAAAAAACTAGATTTTTCAGGAGATCGTTTTTAAAGTTTAAGAATATAATAAAATGTATTAAAAATAAATATCAATCGACTTATTAAACTTTTTACTGTGCAACAGATCTTTGTAGGTAAAATCTGAAGGTTTTTTTTCCATTTGAAAAATATCGAGTTTATTTAAAAAAATAATTAAACAATACCTTTTCTTCTAAATGCAAAAACAACACTTTCTGCCCTGTAGCAGTTATTAAGTTAAAAATGTGTGTCCTGTGCCGCTTTTGCTGGGTTATAGTACATTTTCTGGGCATTCCGAAAACATGCACAACTGAAAATTTACAATTTTTGATATATGACGTTGTTAAAAGGAGTGAGCGACATGTAAAAAAAAACACTGGAAATAGGTATCAAATTGTTCTAGAGTGGCTTTGAACCGAAAAACTCTGAGTCTAGAGTCTGCGACTCTAACTACAACCCGATATTTTGTTAATATTAATTATCAAATATTTTTTTTTAATCCGGAGTCATATCTTAACATACGATTATTAAGTTAACATTATTATTGTGTAATTTTGTGTTGTTTTTATTTTACTATCTTATTTTGTAATCTTTTAAAGTAATTAAAATAGTCGTAAGCAAACAATGAATTCAAATTGTGTCAATTGTTTTTCAGGTTATTGAAGAATTGTCTTTTTTCAATAGCTTTATTCGTATACATTTTTTATCTTTATTGATTTATTATATGTATACATTGATGACAATAAATATCCATGATTTCCGCAATAAAGATAACGAGTAATAAGCACATAATAAGACAAACAATTACCTACATGAATTTATGTAATTCAAATCATATACGATTGCCCATAGGCAATGGCGTGATTTATATTCAGGTACACTACAGACAGTTGCGTGTACGGATAATTTTTTAAGGTAGGCAGTAGAGGTGGGTAGTAAGGTAAGCTAGGTACTACTTACTAGGGTAGGCAGTGAAAGTAGGTAGTAAGATAAGCTAGGTACTACTTAGTAAGGTAGGGTAGGTACTGGTTGCGTTTTTAGGTCACGCGGGTAAGTAAGGATAGGAACTGCTTTTCTGCCTATTTGTAATGCATGCCCCTGACTACAGAATATGATGATTTTGACTAAATGAGATAAAGATTCCGAGGGTGAAAACAGGTGTTATATGAAGGTTTTCGTTACAAGATAAATATTAACAAGGTTTGTGAATACAGGAATAAGTGAACTTGTGCACGGTTAAAAAAAGTGTTCCTGGCAGAAATTCTGCAAAAATGTATGTTACGACAGTTAATCAAGAGATCGACAATAGGAAATCAAGGTGATCAGACCCGCTCTATAGATTCTTATATCTACAGGATCTTAAGATAAAAATGAAGTAACTCGGTACACAACGGAATTCTGATTCATGTTGAAAAATCGAAGCATGGAGATGGCCAAAGAAGAATGAAAGTAGACTGAATGCAGTTGAAATACATTCTCTCAGGCGAATTTGCAGTAAAACAATTTATGATAGATGTTTTAATGGTCAAATAAGGAATGAATGAAAAGCTGAGATAAGCATTATCGATAAAAAAAATTAAAGAAAGGCGTATTGAAATGGTTTGTACATGTGGAACGAATGAGTGAAGAAAGAATGGTTAAAAAAATATGAGGAGAATGTAGTTGGGAGAAGGAATAGAGAAGGACCGAGAAAAACTTGGCATTATCAAGTATGTATGTAAAAAACTTAAAAGCGGTCAGGTCAGGAGTCGAAATATTCGGCAGTTATGTATTTTTTGTCCGCCTCCGTAGTGTAATGGTCAGCACGCTCGGCTACCGTTCTGGAGGTCCCGGGTTCGATTCCCAAGGGGGGTAAAATAAATATAAGTGATTTTTTCACTGTCATATTTATTCAATATTACCCTGGACTGGTACCTGAAGCGGAGGGCTGATCACCTTTCCTACATGTGTAAACGATCAAGATAACACTGCGTTTATATGACGCAGTGCCCTATGCACCATTGGGGTGCGGATAAGGGTTTTATTTTATATTTATATGTATGAAGAGATGCATGAATATGGAAGAGGCAAAAAATGCTTACAAAAACAGAGTAGTGTAGCGTTCTATTCTCTCTGTCTAACCTGCTGTGAATCAGCGTGATAGTGAGTTAGTTAGTTAGGAACTAACTGAGAAGGGTAATCCTTCTTATGTGTATTTTACAAAGTGAATTTTTTTTCTAGGACTGATTACCTTTGCAGTTAATTTAATACTGATTTCAATCCTATGTAGTTCCCTGTGCGCAATTGGGTCATTTTGCACAAATTCTAATTCATTAAAACCATTAAAAATAAACAAAAAAATATTAAATTAAAATATTTATTGAATGTATAATATGTACAGTGATTTTATTTTATTTACCTATTTACAAAAAATAAAAATAAAACATAACTATACAATATTTTTTATAAATAAAAATTAATTAAAAATATTTAAGTAGGTATATATGTAGAACAATTGTAAATATATTATAAGAAATTTTAATGTTTCATATAAGGTCACTTCAATCTCTTAGAATGTACTTTAAATACAGTAAAATAAAGCAGGCAATTTCAAATGTAATAATAACATAATAAAATAAATAAAAATTGGATTGTCAAAGCACATTGGCATCCATGAATGACGTACTAAAGATGCATTATTGATTTTTGCAAAATTACGAGGTCATTTTTGTAGCGTAATGCAATATTATAATTCAGTTTTACATTTTTTTTTTAAAAAAAAGAATTACAATCTGATTATAGAAATAATTATTACAACGCAATATTTTATTTGTACTGTATTAACCAAAACTTAAGAAAAAGTAATAATTACTTATGGAAAATTCGTATTTCATAAACTCATGATTTTATATTAGTTTATTGAAATTTGTAAAAAATTTTAATATTAAGATATTTTGCATACATCCTTGCATCATCTGTATTCTTTTAAATATATTACACTCCTAGATCCAAGAAATTGAGTGACATATGGTTGCTTTTTAGGAGACACATTTAAAGCGCTATAACATTTTTAAGTAGTCATACTGCTATACTGTTCTGTAATAGCCAATCGGGATGAAATCTTGGCAATATATAAATGTACAATATACTGGTGTACATGACTAACTCACAAATTCGAGTGTCTCCTGAAAAGTAACCATTTGTCACTCGAGTCCTTCTGGAAACGAGAAAATACATATATCAAATACTTTAATAAAGGCTTTCGGTATATTACTTAAGTTTCAACAGATCGTCAACAAAATGCTTGTTTTTCAGGTAGACTGTTCTGTTCTTTACTGTGTGTAAAAAAAATATTGAATGTTTTTTCCAAGGTTTCTATATTTTTATATAACAAAATACTGAAAATCGATTTTTATTTTTTATTTTTGGTATTAATTAACCTGTTAACTGAGCATGACTTGTATATATGTCAAAAGTAAGTATTGAGTATGGGTAGGGCATATAGAAACGTCCTCAAAATATATGTTGTACTCTTGAATGAGCGAGACTTGTTTGTTTGTTTAATGAATGTATGGATGTAGTGATCTTTTGTTTATTTTTTGTTATTGTTTTTTTTTACATTTTTATATGTAACTAAACACTATATATGTTTCACTATCTTTTGATCAATTGATAAAAAATTTATATGCGTTGATAAAAAATTATCTCACGCCTGCATCATAATATACGTCTTTATGAAAAAGTACACGCCCATTTGTATGTTGTATGATTAAAAAGGACTTTCCCGGTGAACAGGTCAATATCAAGTTAATTAATTTGGCCTACTTTGATACTGGTCATTCTATATCGTATTAATAATACAAAAACATGAATACACGGCTATAAGTTCTTAATAATAACTATTGAAAATAACTTAACAATCACAGCTTATGTATGTAAATGAATATGTAGGTAATTCTATAAAATATGTTTTTATGGCCACTCTCTCCATAGTACATGTGCTTCTTTTCAACTTAAAAAATTAATTAATAAAGTATGTATATACATACATGGTAATTTTTTAAATTTAGTTCATATAAATTTATTTATTTTTAATAGTTGCTCTAATGGAATGTAACAATATTAACTTTCATACACTCAACTAGACCACTCATTTGTACATGTATTATGATATATCATGAATGTTGAAAATTAATCACAAACTCATAACGATGACATTCAGAACAATTGGATTAGATAAATGTGATATTTAGTGCACTTATCTCAAAGAACAGTGACTTTTTGAACATTTATCCTAAAGAATAGTGACATTTCGTTTACTTATCTTAAAGAAAATGAACTTTTATTACACATCACATAGATAAAATAAGTTTTTAGTACACGTAGCTTAGGATAAAATGTCTTATAATACATTTATTCAATTATGTTACAATCAATTCCTTATGCAAAAAATAGTAATGATAGTGATTTTTTGGGTTATTATGCCATGTTATTGGTAATTTTTACCTACGATCGTAGCTGATAGACGCTGCAATTCAATAAGAAACATCAGCTGGAATTGCTAATGGCACATAGAATAATATCCAAAAAATGCAGCATTTAAAAGGCACTAAAAATGTAGGCAAATTGGTTAAATAATTAGCTTAAATAAAAAAGTAAACACACAGCTTACAACACAATGTCTTTTAGATAAAACTGACAAATCACCTACAAAAATGGGACTTCAAAGAATAAGATTGCTCAAAGCAAATCTTAATGAACTATCATGAAATGCTTTAATATGATTATACACGAATCTTGAAAGTGCAATGCGATAACAGTAGACTGCCATCTATCGGGCATTTCACATACCAACTGTCAACTGTAAGTTAGTACCTGTTTTTATTTTTAGAATTCAATTATTGAAAAACAGCATTAGACTAATTTGGCAATATTTTACATCATATGAGCATAGTTTTTAAAAGATCGAACAAATGCTGTTAAAACCAGTATATGAAGGTGGCCACACCCATCACTTCTCCGTTCTTTGTACAAAATACTTGAACAGGGACAGCAAACAAAATGTTAATAGTATAGTACAAAGACTAAAGAATCCCATTCTGACCAGGGATGTGTCAAGCTATTGCTTGTAATGACATCACATATTGTCCGCTGTTCACACAAATTGAATAAAGATGTTTAATCATTTCTGTACAGATTTGAATAAGCATAGTACAGACTGTCTTGTGATTTATAATGTGAGTTGAATTTCTGCTGATAATCACAATAATAAATATTATTTAAAAAAATAATTACAGTTGAAGTTGATTGTAATGTTATGGATAAATTTCCATTTTCAATACGTTTTTAAACAAAAACGTGACACTCGTTAAAAACGAAGCTGACTGCAATGAGTAGTTGATTTATGGTTTCGATGCCAGCAAAATGGCAGAATTTTGTGTATTAACAAATTAAAGTATTGACTGTCATTTAGATCACAAGAATTGTAAATGAACTATAAGTAAATAAATGTATTTATTTTGAAAAACAATCACTGTCATTACAAAATGGTTGATCTAATAGAATTGTGTTTTAATGATCACAGCTAATCTCAATTAATGTTTTATTTTTAAAAATATATATTTATAACATATTCTTATTTTAATCACTTTAGAATTTGATTATTTGACTCTTAGTAAACTAGTGTTATCGATATCATACTTCATTTAATCCAGACATATAAAATAAACATATTATGATGGTATGCACGGGCAAACAACTTATTACCATAAAGGGCATTGTGAGAGTGAGTTCACATACTGAGATGGACAAAATATAACTGTTTTTTGGACTATTCCCACATGACATAACTTTTTTTGCAGGTGACTTTTTTCAAATCACCTTGCAACTGACAAAAATTAGACAAAAACTTTGCGTATAGTTTTTTTTGCTTTGGGCTTTATTTATTTAAAAGGCTAGAACCTAATATGGGATGACAAAGAATGTGGTCTATTCTGAAATATTATTCACAATCAGAGATATGGTTTCTTCTTTCACCAGCAAGTTGCCAAACGCGTTAACCACTACTCAACAGAGGTGGACTTCTATACAAAACATGGAAAAAATCTATTGGATTATGAAATAAACTTATGTTGCTAAGAAAAATTACTACTTATATATGTAATTCATTGTTGCATATGCATGTCATCAATAATAAATATGTATATATTTTTTCAATTTTCAATGTACAGTTTTAGGCCGAATTGTTTTCAGTCATAAATTAGTATTATCATAACTTGTACACTTGGCAAAACAAGCACATAACCTTAAATAAGTGCATTATAACAGCCAATGACTTAAAAATCACATACCTTATCTATACCACTCGAACAATGTTTGCTTAGTGTAAACTCTATCACCTTTTTACGGGCTAGTAACCCGCTGCCTGATAAAATTGTTTACTTAAAATTTTGGTGTTGCGTCTTCTTCGGGGTTCGTTGGCTCCTCGCTCCTTCCGGAGATCTTCTTGCCACTTTCCATCTGGACTTCCAATGTGTCGATCGTCTTCTTGTGCTTCCAGTTTGGGGGGTACCCGTACTTGGGAATGTCGTTCCACCACTGCTCGTTTCCTGATGCCCAAAGGACGAAGATCAAGTTGGTAACTACGAAAACGCCAAAGACAATCCAGAAAACTGTCCGCCATTGTTCAAGGGTGCTCTGCAAGAAATAACACATTAAATTATAAAATAGGGTATATTAATATGTTGTGAAGAAATATTGTTTTAAGAAAACAAGTTCATCAAGAATTTATTATTTATTCAATCAGACAACCTGTGTTATTTTTTATATATTTTTTTAACATCTCACCAAAGATGAAGAAGAATATGGAAGTCTGGGCATTTACGGGGCTGACGACCGTCATAGGCTGGTTTAATGATCACTTTACCAGCCTATGACGGTTGTTAGCCCCGTAAATACCCAGACTTCCATATTCTTCTTCATCTTTGATGTGATGTCAAAAAATAATATGAAAAGTAACTCCTAAAATTGGAATTAATCCAGATTTGTATACAAGTATTCGGACACATTCAAAATGTTGTAAACAGGTTTTTTACCCTAAGGATGATATAGATGAATATGGAAATTTTGTTATGTTCTGCTCGACATTGTCAGCACTGCGATCTCGTACATAGTACATAGTATGTCAATGTTTATATCGTGGTGTATCTCAATTTTAACTTAATTTGTCACGGACTTGAGCTTTGATCCCTTTTCCGATTTTTCTTTGATGATTTTTCCCTTTTCCCCTTTTCCTTCCTCCTGCCCCTCTTCCAGGTATTTACAATTAACGACAAATGTGAAATTTTGTAAATGGAATATTACAATTACCCGTTTTTTTTGTTACTCATTATTGTCTATGTATTAATGTAACTGTTCTGTTAAATTTCCAAATAAATAAATATCAAGATATGTTTTATGGGTAATGGAGACAAATCATCTTTAATTTTATATGAAAGGAAAATGGAAGTCTGAGCATTAGACAGGACAGGAATCTTGAAGCCAGCAAACGTTTATTAGCTGCCTACAAATTTATGGATTCATAGAATACACTTGAATATCTCAAATATTTATATATATATATATATATATATATATATATCAAAACCAATAGATAATAGACAATATCATTTGTATGTTAGATGGTGCTGCCGTCAGATGAGAAATTTGAGCAGTAAATAGCGTTCTTCATTTTATTACTGAAAATTCTCCCGAATAATTACTGTCCGTTCATATTTATTTTACCTCTGATTTATTTATGTTCATATTTATTTTATCTTTGATTTATATTAAGTTAGCCAACATGACAACTGGAGGTAAAATAACTGTAGACTCACTGTACTTACATTTAGGAAAGTCTTAAAAATATATATTACAATGTTTGTATTAAAAGAAAGAAACAAATGATAGTTCGTGCTTAATTAAAAAAATAAAAACGCATAAAAATTACATATAAAGGTAATGTAATGTACGTCACTTATGAAGGTAAAATAGTAATGTACATCACTTACGAAGGCTGGTGTCTCAGTTACAGATCAAAAACTGAGACTAAACTAGTAATGAAAGAGTTCCGTTGGCAGTTTTGAAATATATTTATATTTATTTATTACTTTTAGATTAGAACATTATTTAGCCCTAATAGTAACAATTTCAAAGTGCTTACGTCGGGAGTCAAGATTCCCACGAGGTATGGAGTGATGATGCCAGACAGAGCTCCGAGTCCGTTTACGATGGCCATCAGGGTTCCGGCGAAGTTGTTGCTGAGGTCCAGAGCGTTGACCTTCATGCCGGGGAAGAAGGCCCCCATCAGGCCCATGGAGAGGGTGAACAAGGCCACTACGGCCATCTCGTTGTTCCCAGCGTACGATGCAAGAATAATGCAAATTCCAGGTCCAATAGCAGCTGAAATTAACCAAAAAAATATTCAGACACAGCTAATAAAGTTTTGTACAAAGGTTTTATTAAATTTCTCAATGTCCAAATGAGTGAAATCTTTATTTTTAGTGCTTTCACATAACATCAAGGTTAGATTAACGCAGAGAACATCAAAGTCTAAACCCAACTCAAAGGTGCTTAGTTTACACCTACGCTGTGCCAAGCTGGTTTCCCGCAAGGTATCGGATCCTCTACTGAATGATCTATAAACCATAAGAAAGGTAAACAATAAATGCAACACCCATTTTCAAAAAAAAATTAAGTGAGTGAAATCTAGCTATGACTTTACAACACCGCTTATCGTGTTCCTACTTAGGCTAAAAAAAATCAATTTCTCAAGTTTAATAAGGTAAAAGACATTGCTGCTATTTAGAAAGTAAAATGGAGAAAGAAAAATGGGTGGAAAAATGAGAATAACAGCGATAACAGAGTTGAATACTCGTACTAGTACTAGCTCATGTAATTTGGACACTACTAATATATATGGGAGTCCTTTAACCGGTCCTCTGCCTTAAGCGCGTTAACGCGCTCTCCAATGTCGTGCTAGTTAGGCGGGCCATACAAAACTAGCACTCATATTTGTGCTTGTTTCTTCCTATACCAAGCACTAATTTAAATTTAAAATGTGGAGCACATATCGCTCACTCCTTTCAAGAACGTCATATATCAAAAAACTAGATTTTTCAGAAGAATGTTTTTAAAGTTTAAAAATATAACACAAAGTATTCAAAATCAAAAAATTAAGCCACTTATTGAACTTTTTACTGTGCCTCAGATCTTTTTAGGTAAAACCTGAAGGTTTTTTCTCCACTTGAAAAATATTTAATATACCATATTTAAAAAAATAATTAAACAATACCTTTTCTTTAAATGCAAAAACAACATTTTCTGCCTTCTAGTGGGTAAATATTAAGCTAAAAATATGCCTCTTTTGCTGGAATACAGTACATTTTCTGGGCATTCCGAAAACATGCACAACTGAAAATTGACGATTTATGACATTTATGATTGTTCTTGAAAGGAGTGAGCGATATGACATATTTAACTGATTTTAAAGTCTGAATAATATCCTCAAAATATAATTATGTTAGATTTTACTTTTCTTAAAATGTTACGGCCTACCTGGAACAGCCTTACTAATATCTTCTGGCACTTAAAGGGTTAAAGCAATGAGATTTCGAGTGACGTAAAGTGTCTTTTCCACACAGAGTATGCTAAGATGATGGCTCGCCATATTTTTGATGAAAGACATGAATATGGCTGTGTTATTGGCTGTCTTTAATTATTACGTGGAAGTGTGATTTGTTTGCAACGTACATATTTAAGTTAAATTAACAAAAACATGTTTAAACATCAATCTGAGATTACGGTGACAAAATTGTAAAGATTAGTTTCAGTTTGAGTAAGTTGAGTGCTTAAAATCCGTAAACAAATAGTGTTTGACAGACTTTAAGATAATATTATTTGTTTTTAACTAAGTAGATGAATGTTATATATACACAAAATGTCAAACTCGAGATAACTAAATGAATAATATAAATATTAGTTTAAAATTACTACAATGTCAAATTTTTCAAATATTTGACGGATAACAAACAATCACTTATTAACTGAAAACTATGATCCGGTGCTAGATAAAAAGAAGGTGTGGCATTGGTAAAAAGCAACAAGTAAGCTGCTTCTAATAAAATAATAAAATAAAAACAATTGTAAGTCAATGTTCTTATAACAGCAAAAAAAAACAATTATGATACAGTAATAAAATTTTAACTGTCACTCTGTTGTGTTCCTTTCTGAGTTGTTAATTGTTCATTGTGTTTAATGGGGACAATCAATGAATCGAAAGGATTCATCTGATTTTTATCATTGACGAAGCCGTAAATATACTGATGAATGATGTACAGCAAGTCACAACCCGATTATTGCAAGATAAATGATGCTTGGCACAATAGTTTAGAGACTAAAAGGAATGTGTATTTGATTACACATTTTTATCGATTGTTTTGCGGTATGATCGATAATCCTGAAATTATCCGGAACATTGGTCTGTATGTTCCCGATAGTTACCTAAGTATTTGATTACACATTTTTATCGATTGTTTTGCGGTATGATCGATAATCCTGAAATTATCCGGAACATTGGTCTGTATGTTCCCGATAGTTACCTAAGACAGCGGCGACATAGATTGTTTCACATTCCTATACACAGGACCAACCTGCCGATGGTTATGGCTGTAGGAAGAGCTACCGCTATGTTGAACAATATCTCATTGGACATTGATATGTTCCATGTGTCTGAAGGAGTTTTCCGAAGCGGGATTCTTCTACACCTTTAGCAATAGTATTCTTGCTTATTTTCTATTTTTATTAATGTATACAATTTAAATTTGAGTTTGCAATGTGTATGTTAATTTATAAATTAATAAATTGAATAAATAAAATAAAAGAGTCGGCATGCATGTTCGCTGGAAAAATTACAGTTGATTTTCCATTTGATGCTGCCTATGGTGCCATGCAACTCATCCACACATACCTGACCAGCAGGGTCTCTATAATATAATAGATATCATCATTTTTGACATCTCAACATAGACAAAGAAAAATATGGAAGTCTAGGAATTTACAGGGGTTACGACCGTCATAGGCTTGGTCAAGTGATCCATTTACACACATGTAAAATTCACCAATTTTACCCATGACTGACAACCACATTACAAAATTTTTGGAACTTCTAAAAAAAATTATCAAACTAGTGACCTAGTACTTGGAATTCACAACAGCCATCTATGTTGGAATAGGGAAAGCTTTATTAAGCAAAGACTCTTTCTATTTGTATGCAAGGTCTGAATCTTATATGAAATTGACACGCTTGAGTTGTTTTTATAAATGCAACAATCAAATATACATATAATATATGTACATATAAAATGCCAACTTGAAGACTAACGCACTTGCTAGGCTTACGAATAAAAAATGTGGGCAGTTATTCACACCATGACCATATATGTAGTACTAATATGAATACATTTTTAAAAATTCAGTCTTTTTTATAAAATATAATATAACGTCCAATTTGTTTTGTTAAATGCCCAATTTGGTTTGTAAAATGTCAATATTCAAAGTGAAAATACTGTATTATTTCAGAGATTAAATTAAGTAGTAATCTGTTCGTAACTGATTTCTATGTTTGGCTCTCTCCTAATAAACATATTTCTTACATAGAAGTAATACTGGCTATAAATTAAAATTACCCAAGATTCTCCTAAAACTAGAAACGAGGAAATCTAAACATTACCTATGGTTGTGAAAATCTTCCTCGCAACGGTGGTGGTCAGCCACTTTTTGTCGATGCACAAATCGCAAATCCATCCGAATCCTATGGAAGTGAACCACATGACAATGTATGGAAGGGTGGCCCAGATTCCAGTCTTCAGCACATCAAATTTCAAGACATCCCTCATGTATTTGGGAAGGTCTGTGACCATCGTGAAGTACCCCCAATCGTGACCAATCTGGAACAAAATATAATGAAAAAATTAATCGAAATTGCTAAAGGAAATGAAACAGCGGGTAGAAAAAGAAGAATAGCTTCGTTGGCTAGGAAACTTTGGATTGTATACCAGTATACACTTAAGGACTGGAAAGGTATTTCTACCCGTTTGGTCGATTGATGCTTAAGGGCGGGAAAGGTATTTTTACCTTCTGCGCCAGACTCATTTCAAAGTCAGAAAAGAAGGAGTTATTTAATGTTTTTATATAAATATTATGTACCAATCTCTTTATTAAGTTCTAAACTATATGTACACAATTATCAAATCACAAATAACACCCGTCCGAAAATGTTAATTCTAGCTTATGTTACTTATACACTGACAATGTGTATAATACAAGCTTGAATTACCTTCTTCTTCTGCTTACCCTTATCTGCACCCACTGGTGTATATATATGGATCGTTTATAAGCAGTGTTTTTTAAAAAAAATCATACTTTTTTTAAATCTTTTTTTATCTTATTTCTTGACCTCACAGGTCAAGAAATCTTGCATCCCCTATGTCACAGTGATCATATTAGGTCTATTGTAACCTCACTCTCAAGCGATGAGAGTGAAGTCACAAAAGACCTAATATATAGCTCAATATATGGCTTATATGTAGACAATGAGTCATGTAGCTCGCGACCTGTCTTAGTGGTAAGAGCTTCACCTTCTCGTATTCTAGTAGTGGTCCTCCAAGGATGTGACAGCAAGGATGAAGAAGAATGGCTTTCATGATATTTTAGCCATCATATGAATGTATGTTAATAATGTCTTTTTTATATTTTTTTCATGATACTTAAACAAAAGTTTACCACTGTGTAAAAAACAAAATAAGGTCTTTTCAAAACAAAATCAATACTTCAAAATATCAAGTATCGGGATTACAGAAAAGTTGCTGAAGTATCTTATGTTCTTACCTGAGCAGCGATCAAAGCCCACAGTGGAACAGAAGTAAGAATTGCAACCCAAGGAGTCTTGATATCTTTTGGTCTGCCACCTCCAAGAGCCTCTTCCAAATACTTCTTCTCGCTGTCAGAAATAAAGGGGTGAGAGTTGGGATCACTGTAGCAGAGGATAACCTGAAAAAAAATACATATTTACAAATTGAAGGCACAGTGTATATAAAAATATGCGCATATTCAAATGCAGCGTCATGTTTAAATTTCAAAGCGAGGGGAAAAAAGTCATGGCGATTCAAGATTTTAAATAAACCAACATTGACAATCTTCATTTCAACATTTTGGGGTGTGTTCACCACTAAGGAGCTATTTTAACATTTTGACATCTCAACACATATGAGTAAGAATAAGTTTTGTGGAAAAATTTGAGTAGAGTGGTTGTCAATCATTGGAAGAATGGTAAATGTTACACGTGTGTAACGTGATCACTTATCCAGCCAATAACAGGTCAAAAACCCTGTAAATACCCAGACTTCTGTATTCTTCATTATGTATGTTAAGATGTCAAAATGTATTTACATTAATTTTAAATAATGTAAAAAATAACTCCTAATTGAAGATAATCCAGATTTGTGAACAAATATTTGGACACACTCAAAATGTTGTAAAATGTATTTACATTTTTATTTTTATTGATTATCAACCTCTTTTTTATTCCCGATCAATACTTTTGTAAGCAAAATTATACGACACAAACTAACACTGTCAATAAGGAATCAGATGATAACGGTTGCTCGTTTTTTCGTTTTTTCGTAATTTTTAAAATTGGTCCATAAACATAATTCTCTCTCTATGGTCTCAATCCTGTGGATTGGTCTACAGCAACAAATGGCACATCCTTCACCATTCCGGTCCATCATGCGAAACCCTGTAGGATGAGCTGAAAAGGGTTTTGCAATACAGTATACACTTTAAGCGTACTTTAAGTTTACTTTTACTTTTTGAGTTTACTTATACTTTATATAGTAAACTCTTTAAGCTCGCTTCTAATGTTTCTGTAATACCACTAAGAAATAACCCTACTGTTATTTTAACTAATTATAGACAGAATTCGTATTTATGGCGAACTTTTTAAAATTTTAATGCAATCTCGAAAATAATCACATTAGTGTGCGGCGCTTGCTCTCCGAATAATGGTTAATTGTGCATATGTATGTGAATGTGTGTGTGTGTGGATGCGTGTGTGTATATATGTATAGTGTGTCCATGTGAGCATATCGCTCTCTCCTTTCAAGAACGTCATAAATCAAAAAACTTGATTTTGCAGGAGAACGTTTTTAAAGTTTAAAAATATAATACAATGTATAAAAATAAATATAAAGCCACTTATTGAACTTTTTACTGTGCAACAGATCTTTTTAGGTAAAACCTGAAGGTTTTTTCTCCGTTTGAAAAATATTTAGTATTTTTAAAAAAATAGTTAAACAATACCCTTTCTTCAAAATGCAAAAACCAACACTTTCTGCCCTGTAGCGGGTAAATATTAAATTAAAAATATGCCTCTTTTGCTGGGACATAGTACATTTTCCTAGCATTTCGAAAATATGCACAACTGAAAACTGTCAAATTTTGATTTATGACGTTCTTGAAAGGAGTGAGCGATATGTGAGTCTGAGTGTGTTTGTTTGCGAATGAATGTATTTTTTATACATCATGTATCTATTTGTGAAGATCTTTAATTGGCTTTGTGTTAATTGTTTTGTTCACTGTCTTGTATATGTAGCTGTTGTTTTCCTAAAAAAAAATATAATAATGATTGACAACGTACCCATAGAACAAACCACAGAAGACCGATTCCTCCAAACAAGTAGAACACGGAAGGCCAGCTGCCGTTGTTCATCAGCACTCCGGACAGTAGAGTGCCGGCTATGTTTCCTATCTGGGCACCGCCAAACACGAGTGAGCCCATGCGACCCCTCTCTTCCAACGGAGCCCACTGCGCCAGCAGAGCATTGAGAGCTGGGAAAGTAGTACCCTGGAAAGAAAAGGAAAGAAAAGAATTATAAACGGTTTCTTGTTGACTTTGTGAGGATTTGAGTATTGAGGCGTAGGATACAGCAGCCCGAGGTTACAACTGTTGGCAAGAAACGGCGATTTAATGAGATAGAGCAGTAGTCAAAGAGCCAAATATCTGCAGTACAAAGATTAAGGTTTCTTTTGCAGATCAAATTTAAGCAATAACCTTGTGATTTTGCATTTTAAAAATAAAATATATCTTTGTTTTTAAATCACTTATTGATAAATAATAAATATTTTATTATAACTTAATTATAATGTCTACCAGTTTCGAAGCTAACTGCTTCTTTTTCAAGACTGATTAATATTAGTTGTGTCGGGTTGTGGTCCCATGGTTAGTGTCGTGGACTTCTTAAGTCAGAGTTTCTCAGTTCGAGCCCACTCTACCACCATTTGATACCTATTTCTAATAATGAGCCGCTTAGGCTCACAGAGATAGTGAATTGAAGTAATTTTGTAAAATAATAAAAACGCAAATAGGTACTTCTCTTTTTATTCATTTTTTAAAAAATAAAAATAAAAATATTATATATATATATATATATATATATAATAGTTTCAAACAAAAAAATAAATAAAAGTTTATATTGCATAGATGGGTCAGAATGGTAACCAAACGTTTGTTTGAACAATTTGGCATTATTGATTTTTTTTAGTATAGTTTAAATTTTCCACAAATTTAACATACTTACAATGATTGCAGAAAACACTTGTTTTTTACCACTTGAGTTTTATTATAGACAACATGTTTCAGAAGTTAAACTTCCATCATTCAGGTCTGTATAATAACAGACCTAAAATATGTTATTATACAGATCCGAATGATCGAAGTTTAACTTCTGAAACATGTAGTCTATAATAAAACTCAAGTGGTAATAAAAACAAGTGTTTTCTTCAATCATTGTAGCATGTCTTACCAAAAAGTTAATGCCGAAACAATAAATAAAATTTAACAAACCATATATTTAAGTCACGAAATAACTATTTTGAACATTGATAAAATTTCTTATAAGCGCTTAGCGTTTGACAGAACGACATAAGTACTAACATGATTGTTAATTTACGCGTAATTTATTTTGTCTGCATTTATTTCTAAATTTAGCTACTTTAGATATATAAAATGACATTCTTGCATTTATTGCAATTTATTCCATATCTGCATATATATGATATAATAATAAATAATCAGATTATATCACATATTACCTTTGAGGTTACGACGCTATATGATGGCATGTAATTATTGTATTTTCTCAGTGTCAGCGCTTTTTTTCGTCCGTGTACTTAGCAAGGCGAGTAAAGATAGCGATAAGACTTTACTGTTTAGTTTTACTATTAAATAATATGATCAAACTGTGCATTTCTCTATGTAATTCTGCCGATATTAATTTAACGCGTAGCTGAAGACATCTTTTGGCTAGCCATGATTCTCCACCATATGTGAGAGATAGATGTTCGAATGATGAAATAAGGAAATAATGCAAGGATGAGATAAGCATTATAGATAAAATAAAGGTGTGTTGAGATGGTTTGGATATATAGAACGAATGAGTGGGGAAAGAACGGTAAAACAAATTTATGAGGCGATTGTACATAGTTGGTAAAAGAAGCAGTAGAAGACCGAGAAAAACTTGTCACGATCAGGCATGTCAAACACTTGAAAGCGGTTAGGTTAGGAGTCGAAATAATCGGCGGACATGTATGAGGAGATACATGAATGTGGAAGAGGCGTAGAATGCTTGCAAAGACAGTGTGGTGTGGCGTTCTATTCTCTCTGCCTATCCTTGCTGGGAAGAGGCGTGATCGTTAATTAGTAAGGTTAGTTTGTTATTATCGACCACAAAAAACGCCTATCAGCGATATCAGATAATATTCAACAAAACGTAGTTTGTCTAGTAAAACCGCGAAGTAGGTATTAAGGAATAATAAAAAAAATAGCCTTGATCCATTATATAAATAAAACGTAGCGTTTTATGACCTCTCCTATACAAAAAAAGTCTAAAAACAAAAGCTTCTCTTCCGTAGATGAAAAATGTAATTAAAATTGTCAAAGTCAATACGATTCGGTCGACCCCCGGGTGGTCTAGTTCAGTGTCCCACAAAGTGTGTGCCGCGGCACACTGGTGATGATTACGAGGTGATTAGTTGGTGTGCCGCGGAAAAAAGTCTAGTTTTTTTAAGATAACATCCGTATAAACAATTGCTCCAAATTTTGATCTCCTACGCTCAGTTAAACAGGCTCACATTTCGCATTAAACGTAATATGTTAGTAATTTTTATAATAAATCAATACAAAATCAAAAACATTTTGTTTTTTCTTTGGTGTACCTCAAAAATTTCTTGATTTGGTAGAACAGAAAAAGTTTGCGGAACACTGATCTAGTTGTTGAAAAAATTCTTTGACTTTAACTCTATCAATGTAACTCGATCACTGATGCAATAAGGATGGCACGCTTTACAGACACTTTTATCTGTGTCATTGTCAAAAAGTATTGTAAAATAATAAATAATATAATAAGATGAAATAATTTCCGAGGCCAGTAGGTATTTAAGAATCGATTGGCACAATGCTACAAGTGCAAGAAACGCAAGGCGCTCTAATTCTAATCGTTTTTTTTTTGTTTCGACAAAACGTGTTTTATTGTTCTGGTCTATTACTATTAGAAGTTTGTTCCTTGCTTGTTTTCCTGTCTAGTTTTATTATAAGTGTTGTTAGTATGTGCATTTAATGACCAGTTATAACAGAATTGTTCGATGATTGGAACTAGTAACGGTGTTAGGTAGTTTCGCTTAAAATACTATACCCGAATAAGATTCTCCAGATAAAAAAGAGCATAAAAAACAGCGACCTTAAAAATGTTTTTTTAAATATTGAAAGCATTAACTTTGTGGATCATATTGATATATTATTTATGTTTGTTTTAAATAAAATGCCTGTTTTAAGAGCAATCGACTATAGTTATCTTTACCGAATTCACCTGTCTATTTTCACGGCAAAAGTACAATATTATGTATTTCATTCCACCAATCTTGAAATATATGTATATTCTTCTCATCTTTTTTGCCTCACCCGATTACTTTGTGATCGCTAAGCCAGCCAAATGCCAGGTCGTAAGCCCTAAGATCCTCAGACTTCAATATTTTTACATATAACAAAAGAACGACAGATATTTCATATCAAGTTGGGACACCTATAAAATTGAAACCAACCCCGAGATATCTTCTTCTTTTTCATCATCTTGCTGTAGGCCTTGTGGCCTGTATTTAAGAGGGATTAGCCTCCCTGCGATGTCGATTCCCAGTTATCGACCCATCTCTTTGGTGGTCTGCCCGGGAGTCGTCTACCATGGGGGGGATATGGGGGAGTCTGGATGATTCCATTATCCTCACATGCGCACACCATTGTCTCCTTCGTTACCTTTCCCGAGATGTAGACATTTTAAATATCATTTTCTTACCTCACCGAGTCCCTCCAGGACCCTGAGCGCGATAAGTGCCTTGTATCCTCCCGTCTGGATGACGACGGGCGTAATGAGAGTGAAGACGGCTGTAGACAGGATGCCCAGACCGAGGGAGTACTTCCCGCCGAACTTCTCGGCGATAATACCCCCAGGAAGATGGGTCACGATGTACCCGTAGAAAAAGGAACTCAGAATTATCCCTTGGGTCTCTTCCGACCAGATGTAGTATTCCCTCTGGAAGAAAACACCACAAATAGTATTATTCACAACATTTTGAGTGTGTCCATTTTTTTTTATATCCATTATGCGCACCCAATGGTGCATAGGGCACTTCATCGTAGCGACACAGTGTTATCTTGATCGTTAATTGCATGAAGGCAGGGTGATCAACCCTGCGCTAACAGTCCAGGGTGATATTAAATAAATATGAGAGTGAAAAATCACCCATGTTTATTTTGACCCCCTGGGAATCGAACCCGGGAACTCCAGCACGGCAGCCAACGCGCTGACCACTACACTACGGAGGTGTCCAAATACATGTTCACAAATCTGGATTATCTCCAATTTTTTTTGTGTGTCCAAATACATGTTCACAAATCTGGATTATGTCCAAATTTTTATTTATTTTTTATATTTTTTAATTGCCTTAGAAAAGTGCCTATTATGGACAAGGATTAATGGTTTATTTATTTTATATCTCTTTAAAATGAAAGTGGATGTGTATAGATCATAATAAACTAATAAAGTTGATCCCTAATTGATTATCTCCAATCAGGAGTTGACATTATCTTGTGACATCTTAATATTTGTAGGTGAAGGAGAAATAATATAAAGTCTGGGCATTTACAGGGCTACGGCTTAGCCTATGAAGGTCGTGAGCCCTGTGAATGCCCAGGCTTCCATATTATTTCTTCTTCATCTATGTTGAGAGGTCAGAAAAATTATGTAAAAACGTTATTTAATATTTTACAACAACAAAAATTGATGAATATAAAGCGTTCAATAATTTCGACAAAATTCATTTAATACTTACATCTCCCTTCCAGCATCCTTCATCGGTACAAATAATATCAGGATCTTCAGTCTAAAAAAAATAAACACAGAATTAACAAAACAGTCTCTTTTTTATTTATTTTTTACTTATTTATTTTTTATATATTCAATCTTACAAAAAATAACATTATTTTTAATAAAAATTAAGTATCCCCACTGGGTTTTCCTATGCCAAGGGTTTTATGGCCCAATATATCACTCACTCCTTTCAAGAACCTCATAAATAAAAAATCGTCAATTTTTAGTTGTGCATGTTTTCGGAATGCCCAGAAAATGTACTATATCCCAGCAAAAGCGGCATATTTTTAACTTAATATTTACCCGCTACAGGGCAGAAAGTGTTGTTTTTGCATTTTTAAGAAAAGGTATTGTTTAATATTTTTTTTAAATATCCTAAATATTTTTCAAATGGAGAAAAAACCTTCAGGTTTTACTTGAAAAGATCTGTTGCATAGTAAAAAGTTCAGTAAGTAGCTTACTATTTATTTTTAATACATTGTATTATATTTTTAAACTTTAAAAACATTCTCCTGAAAAATCAAGTTTTTTTTATTTATGACGTTCTTGAAAGGAGTGAGCGATATGACCAATGGCAAATTAATTTTCTCTTAAACCCAGGTAATATTTGACGTAATTGATATTTTTCTTAAAAAAAAGTTTTTGTAATGAATTAGTTTTTTTTTCGAAAAAGATACATGATTTTGAAGAATTGAAAGGTAAGGAGTTAAAAAATATACAAAAACATTTTTTCAACATAAATTCTAAAAAAGTCTAATTCCAATATATGTATATTCTAAAACAAAAATCAGCGTGAATACACGTCCAGCCTTCATCACGGCCGAGCGCGTTGTGATTTAAAATCTTGAGATCTAGGCCTTGTTAGGTATTATTGTACTTTATCTTGAATAGTGCACTCGTGGATGCAATGGCAGAATGACACGACCTTTTTTGTATCTACGCATTTCTGATATCCAAGTATTAACTGCAATTTTTTTTTAAGTTCCGTTATTTAATGATTTTATGGATAATTTTAGGTTATGCAGCTTTATTGCGAAATTCACCAAGTGGTATGTCTTTGATATTGACTAATTGTTGCTGTTCAAATAAAAGGTGAAATAGTTTTAAAATTAAAACAAAATGAAAAAAAAATCGCATGTGTTTTTAAGTGTGTAAATACATGTAGTGCTATGGTAGTGAAGGGTAGTATTGTTTGCATGCTATGGTAGTGATTGTCCCGACGAAGAGACGGGTACGTCTCGAAACCGGTAGACATAAACATTCCGGTGAGTGGTTATATACTAATATTATTAACATTTTAGTAAAAAAAAATTAAATGACAATAATTTATGATAATTTATTGAGAATTGATTTGTATAAAATTCCTGAAATTTCAAGAGAGAATACCTTCTCTACAAAGTATGTAAATTGGCAAGCTTCATTCAACCAACCATAGCCTTCTCAGTAAAATATTCTTAACAAATTTTTTTTATATGTATATTATTGGCGGCATTCGCGTTCTTTGAAACGAGCATATAAACCAAATACTCACTCCTTACATCAGTTTGGACCCCGTGCGCTTACAATCAATATTAATACAACCCGATTCGTAGAGATTACAGAAACTTTATAAAAAGTAGAAATTTGAAAAAAACGTTGTTACTCTTCGGCTGTCCAAACTTAAAACACAGTAAGGGACATTTTTTTGTAGTACGTTTTTTTGCATTTTTGGATTGAGTAGAGTCTACTTAGTCCAAAAATGCAAAAAAACGTACTGCAAAAAATGTCCCTTACTGTGTTTTGAGTTTGGACAGTCGTCTTGCCCTTGCATGCTTCTATTCGTTCGAAAAACGTCACTTTGACAGTTATTTTTTATACTAATCCAAATACTTGCCGTATACTAAATATAAGATAGGAGAACCTCTCCTAAAGGGTATATCTGTTGATAGATAAATATCCAAATAACGGTAAATTATTGTACAGATAAATCTTGTCCGCCTCTTAGGTGTAATGGTTAGCGTGTTGCTAGCTACCGTGCTGGAGGTCCCGGGTACGATCCCAGGGGGGGAGTGAAAATAAATATAAATGATTGTACACTCTAATATGTATTTAGATATAACCCTGGACTGGTTCCTGAAGCACAGGAATGATCGTGTAAGTAACGATCAAGATAATACTGCGTCACTATGATGCAGTACCCTATGCACCATTGGGTGCACTTTTGGACACTATCAAACGGTAAGGATTTTTTTCAATGTTAGGATAAAAAGACGTTGGCCACAAATATGTACAAAAAGGATTTATCTCCACAAACGACAGTAATTGAATGAAATACTTAAATTTAGATTAATTTCATTCCAAAATATTTAACTAAACAAAATATTGAACAGAATTAACTTTTCGTTCAATTCAATGTATATAGTGGTACAAAATACTGGATATAAACAGTTAATTCCAGTATTTTGTTTCGTCAAGTTTTGGACACATTCAAGATCTAATTCTTTTAAATAATGATGGCACGTCTGCGTCGAGTCGACAGTAAAGTAGTCCATCCTTGAAGGATGAACCGGGTGAATGTTATCCGAGAAGGTACTGTTTCCTTTATCGGTGTACGTTTCCTATTATGCGACAATGGTTTTCTGAAAGCAAGTCGCTTTTGTATGGTCACGTGTCAGAATTACGTAAACGCCGCAAACGAATTGATATGTTAACCGCACAACGAATCATGTATTTAATACAATAGCTTTGTACCTGCGTGATATTTAAATACACGAAAAAACGTGGTGTTGCGAGGAAAACTCCGACATTTCTTACGGCATTTTTTGAGTATGATATTACACAGTAAATTAAGAAAGAAATTAAAATTAAGAAAGGTGTGTTGAGATGGTTTGGACATGTAGAACGAATGAGTGAGGAAAGAACGGTAAAACAAATTTATGAGGCGAATGTTAGCGGGAAAAGAAGCAGAGGAAGACCGAGAAAAACATGGCACGATCAGGTATGCCAAATACTTGAAAGTGGTCAGGTTAGGAGTCGTAACAATCGGCGGGTATGTATGAGGAGATGCATGAACGTGGAAGAGGCGAAGAATGTTTGCAAGGACAGAGTGGTGTGGCGCTCTATTCTCTCTGCCTACCCCTGCGGGGAAGCGGCGTGATGGTTAGTTAGTTAGTTTTTTATAACATTGTAACTTTTCTTGAATGTTTTTCGCAGATATTTTGTGGCACTTTTTATAAACTTAATAAAATTATGTAAATAAACAACTTTGTTTTGACCACTTTTTTTATTATTAGTACACTTTAACCTACCGGTTTCAACAAGAACCTTGTCGCCATCAGGGTTTATTAAATTCTATTACATTAAAATCATTAAAATACTCATAATTAATTACATTCCCTTACCAAAAACTTCCACACACTCCGTAAAAAATCCTAAATATTATGTTTGCATTGCGTAGCAACTCCAAAAAACAACTACAAATGGAATCACCCAAAAACAGTATGAAGCCGCAAAATAAAAATAACATGTAGGATTTTTTACGGAGTGTGTGGAAGTTTTTGGTAAGGGAATGTAATTAATTATGAGTATGTTAATAATTTTACTGTTTTAGAATTTGATAAACCCTGATGATGACAAGGTTCTTGTCGAAACCGGTACGTAAAAGTGTACTAATAATAAAAAAAGTGGTTAAAACAAAGTTGTTTTATTTTATAAACATTGTAACTAACTAACCATCACGCAGTTTCTCGCAGGGCTAGGCAGAGAGATTAGAATGCCACACTACTCTATCTGAGCAAACATTATTCGCATCTTCCATATTCATGCATCTCCTCATACATACACGCCGATTATTCTGACTCCTGACCTGACCGCTTTCAAGTATTTGACATACCTGATCGTGCTAAGTGTTTCTCAGTCTTCCTCTGCTCCTTTTTCCAACTACATTCGCCCATAAATTTGTTTTACCGTTCTTTTCTCTCTCATTCGTTCTACGTGTCCAAACTATCTCAACACACCTTTCTTAATTGTATCGATAATGCTTATCTCAGCTTTCCATTCCTTCCTTATTTCATAATTCAAACATCTATCGTACATCGTTTGGCCGCACATAGATCTGAGGGATCGCATTTGACTGCATTCAGTTTTTTTTCATCCTTCTTTTACTAGCTCAGTGCCTCACTTCCATAAATAAGGGTTGGAACCAGGTCTCCGTTATGTACTGGCAGTCGGGTTTTTATTTGCTATAACTGATTTAAGTCCACCATTCACTCTGTTACTAGGATTTACTCTCCTCTCTATATCTTTATCAATCTTTCCATCCCTAGAAGACATTCTTCTCAAGTATACAATATCATCAACCTGTTCCGTAATTTTCACGTTTACCAATATTTCACACCCAGATCTAAATTCATCTCTTTCAAAAACGATACTTTTGGATTTGCTAACATCAATCAGTAAATCACTCTCCTTGCTCGCATTATCGTCTGTCACAATACATTTTAAGAAATAGTGGTATTTTAACAATGGCAAATTTAATTAAAAATAAAAATTAAAAATTAAAATTCAGGTACTCACATCGTTTCTATACACCATTTCGGTGATGGCCAAGTTTAGACAGACTCTCATGGTGTAGGCGTTGGCTATAGCCAAGAATCCCATGATAGCGAACACCCATCTTTGCGGTATTATAAATACTGAAACAAAAAAAATTACATTATTAGGATAAAATAAAAATTCAGTACTTTTCATGATAATCCAGTTACATATTATTTTATATCTAGACTATCCAATACCCGGCCGTGCAGTGCTACGATTCATTGGGATTAAATGGGAGAGAAATAAAATAAAAACTACATATTTAAAATATGTTTAATTTCACAGCGCTTGGGGAGTATTGAAAATATTGGAAATTTATGCAACGCAATCAAAAACATTTACAATCACCCTAAAATTTTACGATGGAGACCTTAGAAGAACAAAAGAGGTGTCGGAAGACCCCAAAAGAGATGGTCCAACGATATAGTCGCTGTGGGGGGTAGAAACTGGTTGCAAGCAGCAAGCGATCGAAGGAAATGGAAAGAAGGGGAAGAGGTTTATATCCAGCAGTGGAGGACAAAAGGCTCATGAAGAAGAAGAAGAAGATTCGAAAATACTATGTGACAGCAGATGTCAAGAAGCACGCTGCCCGTCGTTATCAATGTTTAGTCATGCGTTGGCTGCTGTTCCGTTCAACAGATGACTTCTGCCACTGTAACAAAAAACCATTCTTCCTCGGTTTTCTCGACTCACCCCCCAACTCCTAACCTGATCCTACTATTTCTGCGACGTGTTTTCAAAAACCACATATCTAAGCTTAAAAGATATTACACATAAGGCGCATGCGCAGGAAAGGTCTCTATTAAATTTATTGAATAAAATAGATCCTGTTTGAATTGACATAAAATTCACGTACTGCATGACGTCGGTATCGTTTTAGAAAAGAAGAAACCCCGAGCATTACAAAGTAAAACTTAAAAATATTAATTATTTGTCTCACGAATCAAATCGTATGGTTAAATATCTATTGTTGCTTCGTTTAATACAGATTGATGACGCAAATCGAGGCATGACTTTCGGGAATAGCCATGTCCAATTTCAATCAAATAGAGGGAAGTCCATCGGAATCATGTCGACCTCACTGCTTGGTACAATAATTGATTCTCAAGAAAAACATACAATCAATAAATCTTGTTTATAATGTAAATCAAACTAATGTTTATAATTTTTTTTCATTAATTGATTTGACAGTCACCTTGTGGTAAAATCTATGCATTTTAATTTAAGTTTTACAAAGTAAATATTAGTATTTCTTAAAATCTATTGTAACATTTGATGCATTCCGCATCATTTTCAAACACCGTATACGGTATTTCAAATACATCGAAACATGTATCACAATAGATTTTAAGAAATAGTGGTATTTACTAAGTAATACTTAAATTAAAAATGTAATTTAGTATATTAGACTCCTCAAATAAAATGAATAATATTTTAAGAAGTGTTTGATATTTATTAGATTATATATACAAGCGACTAATACCGAAAAACTTCAATTATACATACTTCCAAGTACGAATTAATTCTCCAGATCTTACTGTAGCTGTACAATGTGTAATATGAAAATGAAAATTGTCACAATAGGAAGGAAGACACCATTACCATATATTTGCTAAACACGAAATTGCACAATTATTCACAACTTTCATGATAATTATGACGCAGAAATCTTGCTAATTTGTCTCGAGCTAGGTTTTTATGAAAATATTTACACAAAATATGTAGGTAGCTACCTCGCAAGAATATAAGTTTCCCAATAAAAACACACTAAGCAAATAAACACCTCGAACAAATAAACACGTTTTTTATTTAAAACAAAACGGTTTTTATTATTTTTAAGGCCTAAACCCATTTATTGATAGGTATCATATAAATAAAATATGTAACAAAACATTTAAAAGTTATTGATAATTTAAAGTCACCTTAAAATCGTTAATCAAACATAGATAAATAAAATTATGTAAATAGTATTTAAAAATACTCGTTAGAAATATTAAATAATAGTAAAAATTTAATATAAGCAATACTTGAAATGTTACTTCGTGGTTTTTCATTTTCATTGAATAATAAAGGCTAGTTTTAAATCACTTTGTATCAATATTTATTTATTCTTGTCGTCTGCCACGTTCTGGTATATCAGTTCATCTTTCGAGACGTTTTAAACTACAGAATCATATTTTATTTTTACCTCGTCTTTCTGATATACTTGAGCTGCTTCAATCACCCAGGTAACAATGAAAATCATATTAAAGCGTATTGATTATTCAGCAAATATCAATGTATTCATTTGTAACAACTGATAAAATAATAATTCATATGATTCGTAAAAACCTATTTGTTTTGTATTGTATTGTATTGTTTCTTCCAAGACATCAATTAGTAGATATTATGCTTAATCAAGTGTGGAATATCATTAGTATGTTCCCTTAATAGCTTAATAATTAAATGCACAAATAAATATTGATCGAATTTCTAGTAAAAAAGCCGGTCGCCTTTCAAAGTAACATACGTTTCGTAAATTTCGTGTATTAAAATTCTCACAAAAAGTTGAAGGAATTTAATTGTCTTAAAAAAATTCGTCAAGAATCAGATATGTAAATACATCATTAAAACACTCATTTCGTATAAATCAAACATTTTTAAGTACAAATTTAGCATTGAATTAATAAATACGCTTTTGAAATTTACATAAAAACATAATCCAATAATCACTTTGATCAATTAGGAAAAATCTCTAAATTCTCTTTACATTGGTAGCGCAAAAAAAAACTACTGAAAATGATAGAGGAATTTTTAACAAAAAATCGATACACTGTGATTGCTTAGTAAGGTAAAATACTAAAAATATTTTTTTACATCTGCTATAGTACCATTCCTTGGTGTTTTACTAGAATTTATTCAAATATATATTTTTTTATAAAATTACAACATATCAATACATATTTTGACACAAAATATAAACTTCAGTACATATCAATATTTGACTTAAGTTTATAAATGTGTTTTTGTATCTAACATTTAATTATGTGATGCTTATAAGTTATTTTTTAATACTATTCATTCCTTCAGTGAAACGACCATGAGATTTTGCTGATTAAATATTATTTAATACTAAAATTCTATTGTACCTTTCTTGAAAAAGACAAAAATCATCTGAACATAAACCAATATTTATTATAACATAAGTAATTGAAGAATGTCTTAATAAAAAACATATTCTTATTGCCATTGAAGCGATCTCGATTACAAAAAAACTCGGTGTAAATTTTATAATGTAATAAAAAAAAAAACATTTATTTATTATACACTAAAATCGAAAAGCAGAATTTAAATTTGCCTTAGGTTAACCTCTAATCACATTGCAAAAGTAAATTATGTTAATCAAACATGAATTGATATTCAAAAACCGTGTTTTTACAGCGGCACGTAAATTGCCTAATTTATTTGCATAGCTGCTTATAATTTACAAACATACTTCAGATTTCTGAAAAGTGGCCTGTGCCGACACCCGGGACTGAACTGCGGAATGTTGATCACAAATAAAGAACATCATCGCTAAATAAACAGCAGAAATCATTAAACTTTATAATGCAACATTTTACAAGGAAGGCTATGCTCATTAGCGAGAAACATATTATAATATCAAAAAAGCAAAAACGATTAAAGTGTAGTACTTAGTATAAAATAGGTGATTGATTGAATTATTTTTTCTTTGTCCTGTTTATTCTAAGCGTCACAGTCTCCTTTATATTTTTTTTATCCGGAACATAGTATTTGATTTGCCTCCATCGGTATGGTCTTGGGCTAAGTTGAAGGCAGTATTTAAGGAGCATCCTCTTAAAAAATATATCATTATTTTATCAATATATTTTAAAAGGGAAAGAATCGATTATTGCCAGGTTGTAGAGAGTTAAAATACTTAAATTCTAGATCCTAGAGAATGGAGAAGTTTATGTGTTGCGCAGTTCTAATGAAATGCGTAACACCCATCTCGAACACCTCGATAAAAATACACTTCATAAAAATCAAACTTTTTACTACAACCAATATTTTCTGGAAATCTGAACTTTTGGAGCTACGCGGAATTTATTGCAAACAGTGTCTTAAATATAGTATGTTTTTATGTTTTTCTAATTTTTCGCACTTTTTTCGTTTTATTCAAATAGCTAAAGTATAAACCTTAATATCTCCCTTAATGGTCTACAGATTTCAATAAGAATTTTATCGATAGTCTTGTTATTTTTCATATTAATTTAGCCAATAAACCAACATCGTGACAAAAAATCATTCACATAATGTACATATGATAATAAATAAATAATATTTAAATTTCCTTGATCGACTGTAAATGTATGCTTATGGATTTGTATGCTTGCTTTTGTTTAATTTGATCCTGCTTTTTTATCTTGTTATTGTCTTGTTCAAATAAGTAGATTTTGAGTATACGTAATTTATTTACTGTACGTAATTGAGTGATACTTTTGAAGTGAAATGGCTTCCAAGAATTTCCAGCGTTGTAAAAAATAAGAACATTACAAAACACTGCATGAGTTTTTATAGATCTATTAAATCATTATCAACTCATTGTTATAATTTATAGTATTATACTACGATACATGTACAATAAAGCTAAGTACATATTAGTATCTACCATAAAGACAAATTTTAAATGGCACTTAGAAGGAAATGAATGCTTTTACCAATGAAAAAAGATATGATGAAAAATCTAGCAGTCATTATTACATTCGTATTGATATAATTTGATGAAGGGCGTTATACGTTTAGCAACCACGCCCGAGGTTCGACAATCCCCTAAATGAATTATGTAAAAAATAAAATAGACAAATATTATGGAATGGTTTCTGCTTTAAGATCATTAACATTATGATTTATGCTGATGATGCAGTTTCAGCATATACCATTAGTTTTTATTATTTTAAAAAAAATCTTTTTTGTAACTTTGTGTTCCAGTCCTGTTTACCTTAATCCCATGTCCCAAAATGAGAAATAGAAATTACTCATCGGGAATATTATATTTATGACTTATGTATGTTATATGTTTGGAAAAATAAATAAATAAAATTATTGTTAAATAAATATAGGAGTGAAAACACCTTTTTATACTTTGACCCCCCTGGGAATTCAACCCGGAATATCCAGCATGGTAACCAAACGCGGTAACCACTACACTATGGAGGCAGATATCTCATGATAAATAATAACTTTAAAACAGTAGATATATCAAATCTCATTCCAATTATCTAATAAAAAATGGTTTAACAACTGACTGACACAATTGATTCTATATGATTTATTACTACATACTTTCTGATTTATTGAAGAATACTTTAAGACCAATAAACTTTGCTATTAAATACATATTATAATAAATAAATTTTACTACACAAAACTCTAAAATAGTGGACACAAAGAATTTGAGAAATTAATACCTCAGCAATTAATCAAAGCCGACATTTTTCATTTATCTGGACGTTTATTGTTTATATAAAATTGTGCTATTGAGATAAGATACCGCACTTATCTCTAGAACCACAAATAATGACAGAATTGCTCCTAAACCCGTAATTTTATGACATGTTTAATCCTAAATTACGGCAATACCCGAGTAAATGTGACACTTGAGGTTATCTATATAACCAGTCAATTGCTCAATTCAAAAGATTTCCGTAAAAAAATAACAATTTATTATAACCACACGCTTATGAACGATATGTGAAGAATTTATGATGTTTTTGGTACTTTGAGATATAAACCATCATTTTTAAATTGATCAAATAATCGATAATTTATATAACGCCACTGTCGTAAAATACTACAAGGGGGGGCTTCGTAGTGATATTATATGATACATAGTTTATTCACAGATAAACCAATAAAAGTTGAGGCAAAAGTTTGATTAGAATATACTTATTCTTTAGGACATTCCCGGGATATCCCATTAATCTAAAACGACAAGTACTCGAAACATGTCGCTCACTCCTTTCAAGAACGTCATAAATCAAAAAACATCAATTTTCAGTTGTGCATGTTTTTGGAATGCCGAGAAAATGTACTATATCCCAGCAAAAGCGGCATATATAAAAACTTAATATTTACCCGCTACAGGGCAGAGAGTGTTGCTTTTGTATTTTGAAGAAATGTTATTGTTTAATTATTTTTTAAATATCCTAAATATTTATGAAATGGATAAAAAACCTTCAGGTTTTACCTAAAACGATCTGTTGCACAGTGAAAAGTTCAATAAGTGGCTTGATATTTATTTTTAATACATTGTATTATATTGTTAAACTTTAAAAACGTTCTCCTGAAAAATCTATTTTTTTGATTTATGACGTTCTTGAAAGGAGTGAGCGATGTATCCTCCCTGTGCTTACGTATGGTCTGAAAACTATTATCTTGACAGCGGGGACCATACGTAAATTGAGATGTGCACAGCGTTCTATGGAGAGACAAATCCTATAGGCTTAGGTCTGAGATATAAAATTAGAAACGAAGAAATCACACACCGGACAAAGTTTGTTGATATAGACCAGTGATTCTCAAAGTGGTCTATATCGACCCCCAGGGGTCTATGACAACCTGCAAGGGGTCTATGTTTTAATTTGAATTTAAAATATAAATGTTTAAAACCTAACATGTGTGGTTCAAAGTGAGTAACACTACATATACCGGCTGTCAAAAATATTTTTGAAATTAATGAATTTGATAAAAATCAATTTCAGGTAAGGCAAGGGGTCTACGAGATAGAAGAGTTTGGGAACCTCTGATATAGATCATGTTGCTAAACTAAAGTGGTAATGGACGGGTTATGTTTACAAGGAACGGACAGATGGGCATCCATTATTTAATATCATTGTCGAACATTACAAACACTAAATACGTAACACTCTCCTCATCATTCATCGTTCACTTTGTGTAAATGATGAGAATAGTGTTAATTACTATACCACAAAGTTAACAATGCTTTTAATATACAAAATACATATTTTTTTAAACATTTACGACATGTTTAAAATGTTAGGATAGTAATCTCCAAGTCAGAATTTCGTTCTTTCTATCGACTACTCGAATCCTTTTTAAAACGAAAGCTCTACTAGCCTAAAAACTATTGCAACATTTGAGTGTGTCCAAATACTTGTTCACAAAATCTGGATTATCTCTAATTACAGGAGTTATTTTCATATTATTTTTTGACATCTCATCAAAGATTTTGATGTTCATCTGTCATGAGATGTCAAAAAATAATATGAAAATAACTCCTGTAATAAGAGGTAATCCAGATTTTGTGAAGAAGTATTTGGACACAGTCAAAATGTTGTGAATAAATTATCTGGTCAAATTATTAGCTTAAATAATGAAAATGAAAATGGTATTTTCTGGCGTTTCTCATGTGTGTGATTATAATCCAGGATTCGGACCTCACATACTAATAAAAGAGTTTCTGCTCAATAAAAAGCTTCTTTTCGTCTCACCAATAGATATCTCTAGTGAAGTTCTAGTGATTCAAGAACTATGTTTCTAAATTGGTTCATATATATAGAACATCCAAGAATTTGAGTAGTGTGGTTGTCAATAATGGGTAGAATTGGTGAATGTTACACGTGTGTAAAGTGATGACTTAAACCAGCCTATGACGGTCGTCAGCCCCGTAAATGCCCAGACTTCCATATTCTTCTTCATCTTTGATGAGATGTCAAAAAATAATATAAAAACTATTAGACTGTAATAATCTGAAATATGTACGTATATCAAAAATTTGAATTGTATTACTTGAAGTAACTAGAATTGTTAAAAGGTCTCGTGAAAAAAGATGTGGAGAAAAAGTTTCAAAAATGCAGACTTGAATAGGTCTGTATTTTTGTATAACTTAACATTTCATAAATTCATTTTTACAATTGGTGCGAATCAATCTCAGGCCAGAGTCACAGACTGTAGTTTATTTCTAGAAAGACGCAGATGGAGGAAGGAAGTAGTAAACTTTTAACTTGCCTCTTGACAATAAAAAGTAAAATAAAATAACGGAAAACTTATAAATACATTATGAAGTGAAAGTTTTCCACGTAAGCACTATTAAAAAGTTACATAATTTAAATGACAATGACAAAGCCTTCGGAAGTTATTACAATAGAACTACTGCTTATATAAAGCCGTAACTAAATTCAAATTGACAGTTAAATATAATACTCAATAGAAGCTTTTATTGATAGCTACGGCGACATTTTGTACAGAGTGTAATACAAAAAAATCGACTCATCAAATGATTGTGGCTATTATATATTATATCATATTTCATACTTTTTCAAATACCTTAATTATGACATTTTAAGTGTGTCCAAATACTTGTTCACAAATCTGAATTATCTCAACTATATTATTATGAGTTAATTTCTACATTTTTGATATCTCAACATAGATAAAGAAGAATATGGAAGTCTGGGCATTTACAGAACTAACGACTTATCATAGGCTGGTTAAGTGATCACTTTACACACGTGCAACATTTACCAATTCTACCCATGATTGACAACCACACAACTCAAATTCTAATATTTGTCAAAAAATAATATGAAAATTAACTCCTGTAGGAGGTAATCCAAATTTTGTGAACAAGTATTTGGACACACTCAAGTCTTTATTGACTGTATGTATTTTTGTGGGGGAATTATATTTTACAAATAAAAGCAACAACTACCATATATTAATTTTAGCCTTGCACTGAAATATCTTGGTGGAACTGCATATTATATAATAAAATAATAACTTTTTAGTTTTTTTTACATATATTTTATTTGACCAGTAAACGGGTTTTTGTCGTTACCGACATCCTCAGACTGGTGGTGTCTGTCTACCTACATACATTGGACCAGTTACAAATCAATAAATCATACCACCCTATGACAGAATGTATTAGTAATAAATTAAACCCGTCGAGGACAGATCGTAAGCCCTGTAAATGATCAGGATTCTCCGTCTTTGTTGAGATTTTTTTATAATAGCAAGTTAAAATTTTATCTACAACCCCATTAAGGCAAGACCCGCGCGTCAGAATTACAATTGTGTCAACATAAAGTCCAAAGTTAACTTTATTGCCTGCTGGTTAACTCGTGACATTTACGTGATAGAATGTGGATGCCTTTTATATGGAGAAGTTCATGATACGCAAAGGAGTATATTGTATTAGGAATACTATAATTCATTGTTCTAGTGCAGCCATACTCAACCTGCGGCCCGCCAAGCTTTTTTGTGCGGCCCCCAACACATTTATTATCAGGAACATGATTAACAAAATCTGGCATTCTATAAATATAGAATCGTTTATCTTGAGATTTATTTCGACTTTGACGCACAGACATGGAAACCCGAAGAAGATGGTCGTTGTCGTGTCAACATCAGATCTGGTATAAGAGTGTTGCTACTGCACACGCTAGATTTATTCCCAAAAAACAAACATTTGACAGACAAATATGCGCGCTATTATTATTCTGTTTTGGTCATATTTTTATAAATCTCAAATGGTTTTCCGAAAAAACGGGGGTGGTGGGTTTCATGATATTTTTTGTCATACCAGTATAGTGTTGCGGCCCGCGTAGCTTTACAAATATATGTATGCGGCCCGGAGAAAAAAAAGGTTGAGTTTCATTGTTCTAGTGGGTGTCATGATGAATTTTAAGGCCGTTCAGTCACCTGTAACCACAGTGGCAATCATGCAATGCACGTCAATAGTTTCAACGTACATTTACAATATTTTATGTGTGTCCAAAATTTTCTTCACAAACTCGAAATTTGCCCAACTTTGTAAAAATATTTTTTTTATCACACTATTTCAACCTTATATATGTACGTATATCAAAAATTTTAATTGTATTAATTGAAGTAACCAGAATTATAAAAAGGTCTCGTAAAAAAAGATGTGGATATATTGTGAAAAAAACGACCAGGTTTAGGCTTAACCGCCACCGGTCTGATGATATCGGTTAAGCCAAAACCCGGTCTCTGGTCAAATAAAATTTATGTGTAAAAAAGTATTAAGTTGTAAATTAATTCTTTAAAATGCAGTTCCACGAAGAAATGTCAGTACAAAACTTTATGTGTTTTTAAAATAAAGAAATAAAAACGGGAAGAAATATAAAAAGTATTAATAATAAGGAAATGATTTCTGAGTATGCGGAATCAAAATTTAATTACAATCATAGTGAAAAAAAAAACTCTTTAGAAAGGTCATAAAAAAGGCATTCGAGATATCTTGCAAATCTTAAGATATAATATTTAGAAAGATAATTATTTTTTTATTCATACATATTGTTGCGAAGTATTTTTTTCCGTCTCAATTATTACTCATTGACGTATTTATTTTAAATCTTTATCAAAAAATAATAATAATGGATCTTCCTCGAAAAATATCTAGAGGAAGACCAAAAAATTCATGTATGCTACAGAATAATAACATTATTCGAAGGCATGGCCTAGGTGACGTTGTCCATGATAGAAGGACCTACAACCTGAGGACGAGGAGAGCAAACCCCAATAGTCTACAAAGTCGATAAGTTGGGATGGAGCCAGGAATAAATATACATATATGGTATCTTTCTCCGTCTTACTACATCTGAGGGTTGTGACACTTGTCGAAGCAATCACTCTTGTTCAGATATTCCTTGACTGCGCTGCACGTATCGCTCCAACCACCGAGATGCCTGCTGCTATCTTAACTTGATCACTCGATTGTGTGAGGGATATTCCTCTCCCTCTCTTCACCTCCAGGCTACCAATCGCTACCGATCTTTCCAGGCTTTCCGCGCTAGGTGTTCTAAGAAGAACACACACATATATATATATATATATATATATATATATATATATATATATATATATATATATATATATATATATATATATATATATATATATATGTATATATATATATATATATATATATATATATATATATATATATATATATATATATATATATATATATATATATATATATATATATATATATATATATATATATATATTTAGATATATACTTCTAGAACTTAGACCGCAATGAACGTACTCTTCAACGATTAAACGATTGAATAAAATTGGTACACCATTATGAACATGTTTTATGTTGTAATTTCTACCGCTTTTGAACTTCAATGAACTAAGTATAAAAAAGGACAGTTAGTTACTTAATTTGCTAATAACAAGTGTAGTGAAGGCTGTCGACATTAGCTTGTGACTATTGACATTGCATATAATTTTATGACCATTATTTTGTTTGTTTATAGACTTAAGTTGATGCTCTTCAAATTGGTCAAAAATAACATCGTGTTTCAAAAGCCATTGACCTAGCGAAAAAACGCTACTGTGATTTAACCCCTTACGAATGCATCAGTACCCACAATCGATTAAGAATTTTTTTTAAATATTTATTAAATTGTTCTTCTTCTTCCTGCGGATTGGTCAGTAGCGACAGATGACATCTTTCGCCATTCTCGCCTATTTTCGGAAGTCCTCTTCAGCCCCTCATACGTCGAGCAGCCCATGTCTTCGTATAAGTCGCTTAGGTATTCTCGGCGTGGGCGTCCTCTGGCGTTTATTCCCTCGATCGTCCCCTCTTTTATTTGGTGCAGGAAACCCTCTTGTCTTAGCACGTAGCCGATCCATTCGGCGCGTTTTTTGGAGATAGTCGCGACTAGGTACTCCCTTTCTTTCATTAATCTTAGTACCTCGTCGTTGGAGATGTGGTCTTTCCAGGATATCCCGAGCATTCTTCTATAGATCCACATCTCCAACGCATTCAGCCTATTCTTATCTCTTTCAGATAGGCACCATGTCTCGCAGCCATAAATTGTTCTACGAATGGATAAATAAATTTCATAGGATATTGCTACAAAGCAATATCTCCAAACAAACAAAAGTACGAGTACAAAAGTATTTAGACTCACTCAAAATATCGTGAATATAATAACTTGTCAAATTATAAGCAGCATAAAATTGAAAATCATGTGTTCAGGCGTCTTATGTAAAATAATCCGACTATGATTTTGTATACACCTAAATAAAAGCGTCTCTTCCAAATAAAAGTTTTCTTAAACCAACGACAGATGGTCCCAATAATCTCACACATAATCAAACAGATTTTTAAATCTACTAAGTTGTATTTTATTGTTTAAAAAACACAAAAATTAATATTATGACAATTGTTTCGTCTAGTTTTGGCATTTTCAAACGAATGTCAAAAGATTCCATAACTAGGCGAAACAATTGTCACAATATTAATTTTGATGTGTTTTTTTAACAATAAAAATACAACTCAGTAGACTCAAAAAATCTGTGTTTGATGTAACAATTAATACATAAATTAAAATGGAGTTCTACAAATTAAACGCCGAATCAATTAATAAATGAACATACATATTATCCAAAGGGTGAATATTCTAGTGTCTAATAATAATAAAAAATAATACAAATTAAATGAAAGATACAATAGTAGCCCAGATACCGTACCATTTGCATGCATTCATTTAAAAATAAGATAATGCATATTCAGCATTTTTTTCTTAACTTATTTCCAGATGTATTTAAGACATGGCCACTGAAGATTGAATTATATTAAAATTTAATCTTAAAATCGTATTCAATGTGCGGTAGAGTGTGGAAACAGGAAAAGGCCTTCAGTTCGTTCGGCTGCATAATAACAAAAAGTAAAGTATGATTATCCGACATAACAGTTGTTATAGAATCTTATTTATAAGATTCGTGATTCTGAGTGCCAATTTTATCCAGTTATAACTGATTTATATATAATATCTGAAATTATTTCAATGAATTCTGCAATAAATTACGTAGGATTTTATTGAGTGGAAAGTGGTTCGATGAATAGAAGTGTGTATGTTTAAAATAATGAAAGGAAATTACTCTCCTTCTGATATTGTCGTTACTCAAATATTAATAAAAGTTTATGTCGTAATTTTGTGTGGCAACAAGTTCCAAATTTTGTTTTTCTTTATTAAGAAACGTGTTTCACAATAAACTTTTTTTAAGTAAGAAATATAAAATTAAACTTTAATTTAGAAATTCATTACAATGTAATGTAAAAGAACGTATAGTATATTCATATTGTTGGAATTAATCATTTATTCAAAGCTCGAGTCAAAGTCCTTTTTACGATATGACCAATTCTTTATGTGAATTTTTTTTTATATCTAATTTTATTTAACACTAGCTGTACCCAGCTATGCATTGCTGTGGCCAAATCGGCTAAATGGAAAAAATCTAAAAAATAGATAGCACATAATCCTATCAAGAAGCACGCTGTCCGCCATGACCAATATTTAGTTTTGTGTGTGTTGTTGTAATATCCAACAGATGGCACTGCCATTACGGCAAAAAAACTGTTTTTCAATAAAAACTATATTTTTTACCTGTATGTATGATGTATGAAAAATTCAAAGCAATCAATGAAAAACTTAATAATAATAATAAAACCCTTATCCGCACCCCAATGATGCATAGGGCACTGCGTCATATAAACGCAGTGTTATCTTGATCGTTTACACATGAAGGAAAGGTGATCAGCCCTCCGCTTCAGGTACCAGTCCAGGGTAATAATATTGAATAAATATTACAGTGAAAAAATCACTTATATTTATTTTACCCCCCTTGGGAATCGAACCCGGGACCTCCAGAACGGTAGCCGAGCGTGCTGACCATTACACTACGAAGGCGGAAAAACTTAACAATGTACAAATATTTACTTTATTTATACAAGCAAAATAACAAAACATGTGTTAGATTTACAAAAGTTTTTTTAACATTTTGGTCAGAATAAGAACATAGAATACATGGAACTATATTGTTTATACCAACTTTGTATTCGTATTGACCTAATATACAAAACAATCTGACGTAATAACGATTATTTTTACCTAAGCAATCTAGACCTAAACAGGTAAAGTAAAGACTTCGGTTATTGTCACTCTTAGAAAATTACTTATATCTCTTTATACATATTTACAACTATACAAACAATTCATCGTATAAAAGGAATTGATTATATAATATAATAAAATAATTAAAATGTTACTTTGTTTTAAAATCAGTATAATTATTTTATTATAACAATTATATTAAATATCAAACTATTAATCAGTTTTGATAAAGAACCGGTAAGCTTCGAAACCGGTAGACATTAAAATTAAGTTATAATAAAAAAATTATAGTGATTTTAAAACAAAGTTACATTTTAATTTTAAAATGGAAAATCACAAAGTTAGTGCTTCAAATATAAATTATAAAGGAATCAATTATATTTTCTGTTGCACAGATGAATATTTCTATCTTGTCTTTTTTTTAAGTTTCTAAGGTTTTCTAACTTTAAGAGATTAAACTCTTCTTCTTCAAACCCTTATCCGTAGCCCAGTGGTGCATAGGGCACTGCATCATATAAACCTCCAGAACGGTAGCTGAGCATGCTGACTATTACACTACGAAGGCGGACTAATTATTAAATACATAATAATAATAAAAAACCCTTATACGCACCCCAATGGTGCATAGGGCACTGTTTCATATAAACGCAGTGTTATCTTGATCGTTTACACATAAAGGAAAGGTGATCAGCCCTCCGCTTCAGGAACTAGTCCAGGTTAATATTGAATACATATTGCAGTGAAAAAATCACTTATATTTATTTGACCCCCCCTGGGAATCGAACCCGGGACCACTAGAACGGTAGCCGAGCGTGCTGACCATTACATTACGGAGGCGGACGGAATACATAGGTTCACTAAAATACTTTGTGTACTATGCAATAACAGACAGTTATTGCGCCTTGGATATTTTAGACTATATAAATTGACATATTAGAAATCAAAGATTTTTATTTTTTCGAACATCTTATGATATGATGACCAAATCACAAAGTTTATTAGTAAAATGCTAATAATAAAAATAATAAAAATATACCACGTATAATGCACTATGAATTTGTATTATTTAATAAAATTATTTTCAATAAATTGTTTGAAAATTAAAACACAAGTTATGAGCGAAACAAGATCGTAATTTCATTCATCGATTCAGCAATCTCGTTGTAGTATGTTTTAGTAATATTTATAATTGAATTCATCACGTGTCTCGATACTTACGGCAACATATACAAAATGTCATAATGGAAAAGTAGTAATACAATTATGAAGTTCTGAATGTCTAAACAGCATTTTTATCATATTTAAGCAATAAATGTGATAATGAGTAATGTCGACTTGTTGAATAAATGAAAGCAAGAAATCAGAAACGATCACGTTATCATTTGTTTTGAACGATCCAGATACAAAGTTAAATATTTTATTCATTTTTTAAATTAACTATTAATAACATACAACATTTTGAGTGAGTCCAAATACTTGTTCACAAATCTGGATTATCTCCAATTATAAGAGTTATTTTCATATTATTTTTGATATCTCATCAAAGATGACGAAGAATATGGAAGTCTGGGCATTTACGGGGCTGACGACCGTCATAGGCTGGTTTAAGTGATCATTTTACACACGTGTAACATTGACCAATTCTGCCCATTATTGACAACCACACTACTCAAATTCTTGGAAGTTCTATATATATGAACCAATTTAGAAACCTTGTTCTTGAATCACTAGAACTTCACTAGAGACATCTATCGGTGAGATGTAAAGAAAAGAAAGAAGAAAGTAAATCTGTTTCTCCAAAAAATAAAATAAAACATGAAAAATGTTGAGGTAAGCTTAAGTTTAAGCGTTTTTTTTAATTCAACACTTGTTGAATACAACTTATTGAGTTTTATTTCAGTTTCGAGAACAACAGCTGGTTTCGAAACTAGTTGTGTGTAATGAAATAAAATAGAATCAATAAGTGGTATCATACAAACCTTCAATTTAAAAAAAATATGGAATGATTATTCGGAAACCGGTAGTCACAAATAAGTGTTTGTAAAAGTGGTATTACACAAAGTGAACTATGAGTGATAAGGACAGTGTTATATTACCATACCACAATGTAAACAAAGCTTTTAATATGCAAAATATAAAGTAAATGCTCTAAACATTAATAATATTGAGAATAAAATAGTATAAGTTTGAGCGTACCAGCGGATACCGTTAAGGGGTTAATCAGTAGTTTTATAGCCAGTTTTGAGGACGACATCTAGTTATAAGGATATTACGCGCGCGTTAATTAGATTGTATTATGAATTTTAATGCCGCACTCGCCGCGATACGTTCCATATTATGGTAAGACACGCCAACATCCTTGTGAAATCGTACCAGCGCTCCAGCAGACCTTCAGAGTAACATGCGCGCTGAATTTTTAAACTATTGCACATATTTATTATTATATTCGTATTTTCGCACTCTGCTGCAGCATGCTGGTGTCATTAGCCCCTCGGGTTGCCTTCAGTCATGTGTGTATGGCCAGTGACCCAAGCGTCGGAATATTTCGGAACAAGTGCTCCTATTACCATAACATGTGATTTCAGGGCTACATGTACGACTACAACTTCGAGAATACGGAAAAAAGTTAAATTTTACAAATAAATTTACCGAATAGAATTTCACCGTCCGGCAGTCCGGTTTTGAAAAATAAAAGCGACTACGACAGTTGAGCGTGATCGAATTTACTCGCAACGTGTTCACGCACCGATCAAGAGCACAGATCCAAAGAAAGATGGACAAAGCACAAGCCAATCCAAGCCAATCGTCGTTTTAAAACGCTAACTGACGTGCTGGACGGTAAAATTCCGTGTAATTCCATGAAGTGGACAAACGCCCGAAGGGTGAAAAATCCAGTGTCTTATATAATAAATAATATTAATATTGATAAATTTGGCGTTTGATAACTAATACAGCCGTCACATTTACAGAAAAAAAACGATTATTTATCAATTTAACCTTACGAAATCGGATAGTATTATTTATAGATATCATAAAACTGATGTTTCACTACGAAAACGCCGAAACCAAAGGTTTCTCCAAAAATTTCGTGAAATGGTATTATATGTTACATACGACTTCATCAAATTGATCCTTAGTACACTGGAACATTAAACATTATTCATAGCCGTTTGAAAACAGCATAAAATATATGAATATATAAACTTTAATTAAATTCCCTTTCTATGTAAGTATGATGTAACCATTTTGATTTTTTTCAAAAGGCTTACGTGAGCTTTTAAACGAACACGTTTCTAATATGGCACCTGCATATAATAAAGTAAAAAACATTATAATCCTATTGAAAATTCAAATAGATTGAAGTACTTGGTATTTACATTTTACTTAGTCTCCATTATTTAGAAATTACACAAAATGTGACAAAATAAACAGCTAAATAAAATAATTTTTAAAAGGTTCCTTAAACGAGTGTTGACGTTTCTTGTCTGCCTTATCGTTAAAAAAATATAACGTTATAATAAAAATTGGAATGAGAGGACATAAGTACAAATTGTGATATTTTGATTATCGTGGAATTACAATTATGAAATTGGATGAAAGGATTTTATTTACAACATTTTGAGTGTGTCCAAATACTTGTTCACAAATCTGGATTATCTCCAATTAAAGAAGTTATTTTTCATATTATTTTTTGACATTTCATCAAAGTGAAGAAGAAATATGGATGTTTGGGCATTTACGGGACTGGTTGTCAGCCCCGTAAATGCCCAGATTTCCATATTTCTTCTTCATGTTTATGAGATGTCAAAAAAAATTATAAAGAATTTTATTCTTAATAATTATTATTTTTACAATATTTTGAATGTGTCCAATTCTTTGTTCACAAATCCGCGTTTGTCCATTTATGAGTTATTTTTATTGTCATCTCAACAAAGATGGAGAAGACTATGGAAATCTGATTATTTAAAGGGGTTACGACCTGTTTTAGGCTGATTTAAGTGATTACTTTACACACAGGTTTTTTTTTCAACAACATTTGTTCTTGGAATCACCATTCTCCCTTTTTTATAATATTTTTGATTTTTTTCTTATTATCTTATGCGAAATAACTTTGTGACAAAAATTATATCAATTAGTCATGCGCATAATTTGATACGTAATAGAAATGAAAATATGATATAAAGATAAATAATTATCCTTTTATTCATACTATTGTTACGAAATATGTTTTTTCCGTCGAAAAAATTACTCATTGACGTATTTATTTCAATTCTTTATCTAATCTGCGTCCGTAAAAAAATAAGGGATTTATCTTATGTAGATGTAAAGACAATCGTTTTAGTCTGATGATGTAGGTAACGATGCAACCTGGTCGCTTAGAATAAAAGTGGAAATAAAATGTATTTTATTATAGGTATGGTATATAATAAAATAATATTTTTTCCACATATCGCCCACTCCTTTCAATAACGTCATATATCAAAAATCATCAATTTTCAGTTGTGCAAGTTTTCGGAATGCCCAGAAAATTTAGTGTATCCCAGCAAAAGCGGCAAATTTTAAACTTAATATTTACCCGCTACAGGGCAGAAAGTGTTGTTTTTGCATTTTGATGAAAAAAGTTTTGCTTAATTTTTTTTTCTTAAATTTACTAAATATTTTACAAATTAAGAAGAAACCTTCAGGTTTAACCTAAAAAGATCTGTGGCACAGTAAAAAGTTTAATGATTGTCTTGATACTTATTTTTAATATATTCCATTATATTCTTAAACTTTAAAAACGATCTCCTGAAAAATCAAGTTTTTTGATATATGACGTTGTTGAAAGGAGTGAGCGATATATTTGAGTTGACCAATGACCGGGATTCGTAGTTACCAACATCATCAGACAGGTAATCACGGTAATGGCAGACAGACATCACCAGTTTCATGATGTCGATAACGACGAAAACCCGTTTGCTGGTCAAATAAAATATATATATGGAAAAAACTACAAAAGTTTTTATATCTACTACTACTACTACTACTACTACCATCACGCCGTTTCCCCGCAGGGGTAGGCAGAGAGGATGGAACGCCACACTCTTCTGTCCTGACATACACTCCTAGCCTCCTTCACATCCATACATCTAGTCATACATGCCCTCCGATTACGCAGACTTTTGACACCGCCAGATTTTAGGTTCTGATTAATCTGATCGTGCCAAGTCTTTTTCGGTCGTCCACGTTCTGTTTTCCCTCTCACATTCGCCACATATATTTTCTTAGTCATTCTCTCGCTATCCATTCGCTCCACATGTCCATACCACCGCAAAGAGCTCTTTCTAATCTTTTCAATTATTCCTCGTTCAGCCTTACATTCCTTTCTTATATCGTCGTTTTTAATTCTGTCATACAATGATTTTTCACACATTCGTCTGAGGGAGCGCATTTCAACAGCATTCACTCTGCTTTCATCCTTCCTTTGCCAGTTCCATGTTTCGCTTCCATACATTAGTGTCGGTACTAGCACGCCGTTGTGAACCGCTAGCTTGGCTTCCATGGACATATTCTTATTCCCAATCACTCTGTTAAAAGCACCATTTATTCTATTCCCTGCATTCACTCTTCTCTCAATATCCTTATCCACTTTTCCATCCCTTGTGAACATGCTTCCTAGATATAAAAATTCTTGCACCTGTTCTAGGGATTCATTGTGCACGATAATCTTGCATTCTGTCAAATCTTTCTCTCTTTCAAACACCATGACCTTTGACTTACCTTCATTCATTGCCAGATCATTTTCCATACATACATCGTACATTCTTGACACTATTAGTTGCAAGTCCTCCGCGCTGCTCGCTAGCAGTACGGCGTCATCCGCATACAGCAAGCAACTAACAGTTATATTCATCATTTTCGCTCCGACTCCCATACTTTCAATCTCTTTCATACAATGGTCCATATAGAGATTAAACAACCATGGTGACATTACACATCCCTGCTTTACGCCTTTGGATATTGCAAACCATGATGTAATGTCCCCATTCACTCTTATACTAGCTGTGCTGCCCTCGTAGAGGGAAGCAACTGCTTGTATAAGTTTATTGTCTACTCCATATTTTTCCAGCACGCTCCATAATTTTATCCTATCAACCTTATCATACGCTTTCTGCAAATCCACGAAAGCACAGAAGAGTTTCTGATTTTTAGCCAAAAACTTTTCCGTCAGCATTCGTAGTGCAAAAATTTGATCTGTGCAACCTCTTCCACTCATAAAAGCACCTTGCACATCCCAAATCCGTTCTTTCGTCACCATTCTAACTTTTTCAATTATAATCTTACTATAGAGTTTACCGACAGAGCTTAGCAGGCTTATCGCCCTATAATTCCCACACTCTGCGCGAGATCCCTTTCCCTTGAATAGAGGCATGATTACTGCCCTTCTCCAATCCAGAGGTGTGTATCCTTCCTCAAGACACAGGTTAAATAGTCTGTGAATCCATGTGAGGGTGGTCAGTCCACCACATTTTACAAACTCTATAGCAATATTATCATACCCAACAGCCTTACCGTTCCGCATTAATTTTAAGGCATTCGTTATTTCTGACATACTTATCTCACATACCATACCGTCACTCACCCTTGCCTCTATGGGTGTCTCGGTGGAGACATTGCCGTTACTTTCATAAATTTCCATAAAGTATTCTTTCCATCTTTCTTTCACTTCACTTTCATTCGTCAATATTTTTCCATCATTTGATTTGATAACTTTCATACCTCCATTTTCAGTCTCATTTTTTGCGTTCTTTACCTCTTTCCAGAAAAGCTTAATGTTTTCTTGAAAGTGGGTTGACATTTTCATACCTTCTTCTCTCTTTAGACGATCTTTCCGTTCTTTTACTCCCATTTTCACTTTTCTCTTACATTCTTTATACCGATCTTTCATTATTTTAAAAAGTTCACTCTTAACATCGTTAACTGCTAACATATTTAGCCAAGCATTCTTCTTCTCAGAGACAAGTCCTTTCATGCCCTCATCCCACCATGCATCTCCTTTTTTTCTACCTTGGATCGCAACTCCACATACACTCTTTGCTGACTCATACATACACGATTTGATGTGCTCCCAGGTATCGTCTACATTCATATCCATAATCCTTACATTCAATCTTTCATTCACTTCCCTTTCATACGACTTACTTACATTCTCGACTTGTAGTTTTTCAGTTCAAGTTTTTATATTATTATATAAAATGCAGTTCCACCAAGAAATTTCAGTACAAAACTTAAATTTATATATGATAGTTATTTAAGTATGTAGTAGGTAGTTATTTAAATATGAAAAATATAATTCCCCCAAAAAAATACATGCAGTCAATAAAGGGTTAAAAAGCAAAAAAGAGATGTAATTGAACATAATTGGATTCCCAATTTCAAGAAATGCTTTTAGTCTGCTTTCGTTCCTTTCAGGTGATTGACCTTTAAATGCAGGTACCTACGTATTTTAACTCGAAAATTGTAGTTTAATTAAATTAATTAAATTAAAAATTAATTTAATTATTTCAAGCAAAATACGTAAGTATATAATTTCAGATTGATTTAACGATGGAAGAAAAGTATAAAACGTTATCAATTTTGGATGATACGTCAACCCCCCGTGGATTAGCTAATAAAAAAGGTTCACAACGAACATCTATCATACATCGTTTTACCGCACATTCGTCTGAGGGATCCCATTTCGCAATATGACAACTTAGCATGAAGGCATAGTACAACTGTTTTGCGTACAATATTTTAAGTGTGTCCAAATACTTACTTGTTCACAAATCTGGAATCCTTCACTTTTATTACATTTTGACTTCTCAACATAGATGACAGAGAATAAAAAGTTCTTGGTATTTACAGGGATTACGATATGTCATGCAATATTCACCATTCTACCCATGATTGACAGGTCGTAAGCCCTGAAAATACCCAGACTTCCATGTTCTTCTTCATCTATGTTGAGATGTCAAAATAAAAGTTCTCATAAAAAGGTTTTTGAGGCATAAAAATCTTCATACATCAACTAACAGGTTAATGTACAGTTGTGTGCAAAATTATATATACAAACAAACAAAAAAACACTTTCCAAGCGCAAATACGGCATGAATTTGTATAATTCTGCCGTAAACATACTTGATACATATCAATCACATAAAGAATTTCTTCCAAGTAGGCAAAATATTTACATATTATGAATAATATTTGCGAATTTCAAAAGATCGTGTTCAACTGTGTGTAACCGATTTCTTGGTTGCGACATCATTAATAGTTTAAAATATTTAGGCAACCACACTTTGGTAAACTTACTTGAATAGGCCGTAGACGTTTGTTCAATTTGCAAACATTTTTATACGCCCGTAAAACCGTAATGCAAATGTGTTACGAGATTGTTGGTTTATTATTTTTTTATCTTTGTATATTGTATTACAACACGCAATACCACTTTTGTTTTGAGGTAGCAGTGTAAAGCGGGATAATCAATAGCCCGCAACTCAATGCCAATTTTTAGATTACATATTGGAATTTGGCGAATAACCTTTCAAAAACTCCATTTTTCTCTCTTTCTTTTCAAAACAGTATATTTATTTAAAAGAAAATCTCATATTTTCAAAACAAAAACGATGTTTAAAGCTAAAAAAGTAATGACGTTACTTGGGTTTAAAGAAAATTAAGTTACGGACAATTGAAATCCCGTTTTGTGACCTAAAATACGTTAAATCACAATTAAATTTTCTCGAAACATTTCACGTAATTGCATTTTTTGCTTAAAACACTATTGTCATACGGAAAAATACGTTATTCATCTTTATAAATATACGGGTTTGAAAAGAAAAGAGTTGAAAGTTAAGGATTTATATTATCCACTGACACTTCGTGATGGAATTGCATTTTTAATATATTATTAGATTAAAACCAATATTTTTAGCTATTCCACTTTTTTTATTTGACCAGCGACCGGGTTCGTCGTTACCGACCAGTCTGATGATGTCGGTAACGACGAAACCCGGTCGCTGGTCAAATAAAAAAAGTGGAAAAGCTAAAATATTGGTTTTAATCTAATAATATATTGAAAGTTAAGGATTTAATAATATATATTTTTTCAATACACACTTATGTTAAAAAATATATATATATATATATTAAATATATCGTAGTCATACAGGAGAAAGTGACCAACTACCAAAACGTAAAATGTTCAGGAGAGCCATTTAAGTCAGTATGGCTTGGCAAGAAAATAAACACCAATAACCGTTAGTCATTTTTAACTAGTCAATATATTATACCTCCAAATTTAAAATCCTTTGGCATTTTTGCAGGGCAATATTAAGCTAGTAAGATATCAAATAGTCAATGATCACGTTTTTGTTAAACAATGCACTTGGTCACTTTCTCCTGTATGACTACGATATATTCTAAAAAAAAATGACCACGAAGAGACGTCCAGCCATCGGTGTTGTGATTTGCACGCTCGAGATCTAGGCTTTAAGGATATGTTGTAGATTTCTTGAATGTTTTACATTTAGGATTTTTATGGAGTGTATGGACGTTTTTGTTGAGAGTATTTTAATGTTTTTGATTTAAAATAAACCCTGATGATGACAAGGTATTGTCGAAACCGGTAGGTTGTATTAGTAAAAAAAGTGGTGAAAACAAAGTTAATTAGTTTTATAAAGATATCGCTCACTCCTTTCAAGAACGTCATAAATCAAAAATCCTCAATTTTCAGTTGTGCATGTTTTCGGAATGCCCAGAAAATGTTCTATATCCCAGCAAAAGAGGCATATTTTTAACTCAATATTTACCCGCTACAGGGCAGAAAGTGTTGTTTTTGCGTTTTTTATCAAATGTATCGTTTAATTATTTTTTTTAAATAAACTAAATATTTTTCAAATGGAGAAAAAACCTTCAGGTTTCACCTAAAAAGATCTGTTGCACAGTAAAAAGTTCAATAAGTGGCTTGATATTTATTTTTAATACATTTCATTATATTTTTAAACTTTTAAAACAATCTCCTGCAAAATCAAGTTTTTTGATTTATGACGTTCTTGAAAGGAGTGAGCGATATGTTGTAGAGTTCACCGAAATGTCAAAAAAATATATCACCGTTTTTTTTTCGGACATCGTGAACAATAGCCAAACACGTGTGTGGCACATGATATTGTCATACATACCCGTTTCACATATCGTTTCTTTCGCAAGTTACATAATATGTATACACAAAACGCATTCCGTGCGGAATAGTCGAGCGAGGTGCGTCGTCGCCCTGAATAAAAACGGGTACGCATCAGTTATAATTCATCGGAGTGACGCAACAGATCCACACCAAGGAGAAATCGGTCGAGAAATCCCTCGGCGATGGGATCGAACCCGTCCCCGCGGCATGACGAGCATGCGTAGTGCCAGACAATGCGGCTCCCATTGTCCTCCGGCGGCTTGCGACACCTTCCGGCTTCCGCGTGCGGCCACTTGGAATTCCAGCGGCGCGGAACTCCGAGGTTCGCCTGTCATCGAGCTCTCGCTGATTGATACCGGCCATAAGTAGCGCTCGGTATGAGAAAGAACTCATAACGCATACAGGATGCAAAAGTTATATATTATATCTATACAAATAAATAAAAACGTAAATATTATTTTTTGATATCTCATCAAAAATGAAGAAGAATATGGAAGTCTGGGCATTTACGGAGCTGGCGACCGTCATAGGCTGGTTTAAGTGATCACTTTACACACGTGTAACATTCACCAATTCTACCCATTATTGACAACCACACTACTCGAATTCTTGGAAGTTCTATATATATGAACCAATTTAGAAACCTTGTTCTTGAATCACTAGAACTTCACTAGAGACATCAATTGGTGAGATGTAAAGAAGCTTTTTACTAAGCAGAAACTCTTATATTAGTATGTGAAGTCCGAATCCTGGATTACAATCACACACATGAGAAACGCCAGAAAATACCATTTTCATTTTTATTATTTAAGCTTATAATTTGACCAGTTAATTTATTTACAACATTTTGAGTGTGTCCAACTTGTTCACAAAATCTGGATTATCTCTAATTACAGGAGTTATTTTCATATTTGAGGCGAATTTGGTTGGTAATAAATAGAAGGAGAAAATCTCTGCCAACGTATACAGAAAAGGGCGTCATGGTAAGAATAGTAGTGAATAGCCATCAGTTCTACGTTTCAGATTCTTTGACCTAGGAGTAGATGTAACAGTTAGAATACAGATGACACGAGTGAAGAAGCTCAGCGTGAAAAATATAAATGCCGAGTTAAGAAATTATAAACAAATAATATTTATGACAAATAGCTCATTAACGATTATAATAATTATGAATTTTTGGAAAAAATACGTAAATGAAAAAAATGTCAGAATTAGAATTATTGCCAATTATGCCAAAGAAACAGATTTTAAAATAACAAGACTGTTATGTTAATTGAAAAAAGTGGCGAAAATCTTTAAAGAAACAAGTTGACCACAGAACAGGATGTATGTATAATTTTTATTACGATATAAACAGCTTCTGAACGTGACTAAAATTAATTTCAGTTAGCAAACGCTTATCACTTCTCAGTATTATTTATATACAGGAAAACCGAGCATTTGAAATAGTTATTCTTCATCTATAAATTATTTTAAAAGTAAAACAATAAACCAATAAGTGGAAGTTCTTGTAATTTAAATACCGTAAAGTGGGTATACTTTGCACCATGGGTGATACTTTGCACCACCTTCTGTAAAGATATTGTAGAGCTGGTCATCTCTGATACATGTCATTTTTCATTCTACTTTCTATTGTTTCTGATAGATGGCACTTCAATCTACTTTTTAGTTTACGGAAGTAACAGTCGGTCGCTATTGCTTCAATGCGTTTTTCCTGTCCGAACGTAAAGAAAGTTTTCTGTCTGAAAATTGTGTCCGAAAAAATCCAGTGGAATCAGTATACTGAAACTAGTTACAACAAGTGAGTGGTCTCTAAATGGTAGGTAGATAGGCCCTGTTTTTCTCAAATGCTGTATTTTTTAGTTACATTGTCAAGTTTATGTAAAAATAATATTTTTTTAAGAACGGACTTGTATTGACCACATTTGGGGTAACATTGCACCAAGTGCAAAGTATCCACAAAAGGCCATAGTTAATTAATTTGATGAAAAGTCTTAAAACGGCTAATACAACTTGACATGTTTGCTAAATAGGTTTTGTGTACTTTCTTAATTTCTGATGGATTATTTTTTTCAAAAATGTCAAGAACACACAAACAGCGGCCTTATGCCAGACGATACTGCGATTTTACACCGAAGAGAGTGGAGCAGTGTTTGGAGGCCATTCGAAATGGTACAATCAGTCAAAGAAAGGCTAAAGAAATTTTCAAAATCCCCAGAAGGACGATTAACTATAAGCTCAAAGGTCAGCACACAAAACCTGTGCGAAAACCTCCGATATGTGACAAGGGCGAAGAGCAATCCTTCGTAAACTGCATAGTAGACATGAGTGAGTACAGTTTCCCAGTGAGTGTTTTTAACATTCGCTACATTCTAATAGCCTATTTGGATAGATTTGGCAGAAGAGTACGAATATTAAAGAACAACGTACCAGGCTCTGAATGGATAAGATCATTTTTGCAAAGACATAAAACCTTGACTGTTGCTAAAACTAGTCAGTTGCTTAATCGGTTGCCATTAAAAGCATATGACGATGACGAGCGCCAGAGTTTTCAACAGTTTTTGGAAGAAAACAGATTCAACCCAAAGAATTCAGTCTTAAAACGCAGGAAAACGATACCGATAGAACCAGGTAAGAGCATTGCTCACGATCCAAATGTCGAAATGAACGTTGACGAGACACAAATGCTACCTGAACCAACTACATCAATGATCCCACCTTCCGCATCGAAACTTCCAGCATGTCTAGCATTAACTGATTATAGTTCACACGGAAGCTTTGAGGAAGAGGGAGAAGAACAAAAACGATGACTGAAACCAGTTATCGTATTTGTTCTTCCGTTTCATTAAGACCAGTAAAAAAGAAGGTGGGAGAATATGTCGTATTTCATTATGAAGGAGAAAAATTTCCGGGACAGATTTTGGAAATAAAGAAAGACAGAGCTGTTAAATCCATGCAGGAGAGTCTCAAATCGTGGAAGTGGCCGATGAAGGATGACTTTCTTCAATATTCTTGGAAGGATGTAGCGGGTTCCATAAAAGAACCGAAAATGCAATCCAAAAGAGGTTTCTTTACCGTCCCGGAACTTGACCATATTTAGACCTAATTTAATTTTAATTCCTATTACCTATGTAGTACGATATGTTTTACTATCCACCTTTTATTTTATATAATTTGAAACCTTCAGTATTGAAAAATCTAAAAAAAAAAACATTTTTGTTAGATTTTTCAATATTTAAAAAAAAAAATTCTATCAAGTGTCTTATTTTTCCATAATTATACAATATTATAATCTGCATTTAGTGAACTGTGAGCCAAAACCCTTCATAAGGTCCAACAAAACTTGTAGGATAGCCTTTACTTTGCATCAATTTGGATTCTTGTACGAAAAGTGTAGAGAAAATATCATGGTGCAAAGTTGTACTTTACCCCGGGATACTTTGCACCAAAATATAAATAAAATAAAAAATACAGGCAAAATAGATAAAAATTTAAAAACGTATGAGACATGTTACAGGTATATGTGTTATTACATTGCAATAGTTGAAACCTCAGAAACAGTAAAAAACCTGATCTGAATAGACAATTTTTTGAAAAATTGCAGCATTTTGGTGCAATGTATACCCACTTTACGGTACATATCTATTTGTAAATGATATATATATATATATATATATATATATATATATATATATATATATATATATATATATATATATATATATATATATATATATATATATATATATATATATATATATATATATATATATATATATATATATATATATATATATATATATATATATATATATATATATATATATATATATATATATATATATATATATATATACATATATATATTTATATATAAAAAATAAAAATGTAAACCCTTTGTCGAAAAACTTGAATCATCTAAAATCACATGTGACAGATTAAAAGATGATATATTCTTTATTTTTCAAAACCCTCCGATAAATTAAACATAGGCACACTTGGGTATGTTTTTATGCGGATCTTTTAAATGCGATTTTGAAGTTAAGCGATTTTCATATGTAATGGAACCTATCTCTTATTTTTGTGTGCAGTTAAAGATTTTTTTATCCGAATTCGCATAAAAATCTAAAATTTAGACTAGCGCTGGTTACAACCGTTAAACTGTGATTGTGTCACTGACACAAAGTTAAGCTCAAATCTTACATCGTATTTCATCGATTTAGATTGGAAAAAAAGAAAAAGCACTTGTAATTTGGATTGAAGATTTATCTCAAATACGATTTTCCACGTGTGGATATTTAATTGAGGAAAAATTTCTTCTGTTTTTATTTTTATAAAACTTTTTTATGCTTTTTTGGTACATTCTATCATTTTGATTTGAAGTTATGCGGTTTTTTAAAATAATGGAACCTATCCCCCAGTTTTGTATATACTTCAAGTTTTTTTGTACGAATTTTTTTATGCTACTCCTCGTAGAACGTATCTATCGCATAAAAAGAGATCCAAGAGTAATTATTAAAATAAAAAATTATTCCATATACTTCGCGGATACTTTGTGGCACATTTTATAAACTTAATCGAATAAACAAAACATGTTTTTAATAACACATATTTTTGATACTATTATTCCAACCGGTTTCGAAAAGCACTTTGTTTTTTTCAGGGATGGATACGTACTAAATTTAAGACAGAAATATTAATAGGGGAGTAGGCTGGATAAAGGAGTAAGGTTTGAAGTGAGAGGGTTGGAGGCATGGAGTTTTTATTATTATTATTTCTAGGTAAAGAGAAAATATTTAAAACAGGGTTATCACTTAAATTTACTTGGTTGTTAATAATGTTTTAAAAAAATCCAATTTCCAAAATCTCTAAATTTTATAATGAGTTTACTTTTTTATTCGAATAATATATTTTTATATCACTCTCAAAATTAAAGGCACGATAATTTGTTAAAATTAGTTCATTTATAATTAATAAATTATTTTCTTCGTATTATTAAAATCGTGGTGAAGATAAAACAATTCATTAACAGACAATTGTTTTTTTTTTTTAATGCCTACTCGTAATATAAATAGTTGTAACACGTTTTCAAAGTAGGAAAATAATTTATCGACTGTAAAAATGCCGCTTTTAATGCACATCGTAAATGCCGCAATTTGCAATAAGGAAAACATTTAGAAAACTGTTTAATGTAGTCCCATTATTGAAATCAGATATACATAGATTACATTTGCATTAATTTTCAGACAAAAATGAGATTCCAGAGAATCTTATTTTATTCATTAAAAAAACGACATATTTGCGTACAAAATGGCCCAACCGAAAAACAATTTTGTGGTCCTATCCACATTGTGGCGCGTAGTACATCGGATTAAATCGAGTTTAAATTATATTTATTTATTTATTTTTATCATACTCATAATTACAAATTACAATTTACAGTAATGTGCACTCACCGGGTTTTACCCGTGCCGAGGGCACATTTTACAATATTTATTTTTTAATTTATATGAATTGTTAATTTACAACATTTTAAGTATGTCCAATTACTTAAAGGTATACACAAATCTGGGATTCCTTTAATTTTTATGACACATCGTAAGCCCTGTTAATACCCAGACTTCCATAACTACCCAGACTTCATATATGTTGAGATGTGAAAAAATATATGAAATGTAAATTTTTTATGACATGCAATCAATGAATACATATCGCTCACTCCTTTCAGGAACATCATAAATCAAAAAACTTGATTTTTCAGGAGAACGTTTTTAAAGTTTTAAAATATAATACAATGTATTAAAAATAAATATCAAGCCACTTATTGAACTTTTTACTGTGCAACAGATCTTTTTAGGTAAAACCTGAATGTTTTTTCTCCATTTGAAAAATATTTAGGAAATTTTAAAAAATACTTACACAATACCTTTTCTTCAAAATGCAAAAACAACACTTCCTGCCCTATAGCTGGTAAATATTAAATTAAAAATATGCCACTTTTGCTGGGATATAGTACATTTTCTGGGCATTCCGAAAACATGCACAACTGAAAATTGACGATTTTTGATTTATGACGTTTTTGAAAGGAGTGAGCGATATCCGAATGATGCGATCTATTTTAGATCTACCCACCTCCATTATCCATGTATTAAATAGCTCTTATACTTAGTTTCGTTATTTAATGACTTTATGGATAATGGGAGCAAGTTATACTACCTTATTACATAATAATCACAGTTCTTTTGACCAAAAACAGCACGTATTAGGTTTTGTTTGGTGTATGTATATCTGTGTTTTGGATCTGGTGGTTCCATATACGTTTCTATTAATCATTCAATGAAATAAGGTGATCAGTCCTGCGCTACAGATTATTGGGCAAAAAAGAGGAATCGGTTGAATGAGGCAAAGCAGCGAATACAATACAGCAGGTATTTGACCCATATTTTCACCTAAATGGTGCGTTGGGCATTGACTTCATTAATATGAAGAGCAGGTGATCAGTCTTGCGCTCTTATTCCTTAGACCTACCTGAATATAGGTTTGGCATGTCACAAAAAATTTAAAGAAGTTATTTTCATGTAAGTATTATTTAGACATTTTCCCATATTCGAGATAAAATTCAAGGAGAAAGCCGATAGAGAAAGTCTCAATTAGTACAGTAATCAGCACGTTAGGCTACCATGCATGAGGTCCCGGGTTTAAATCCAGACTGAACAAAATTAAATTAAGTATATCTAAAATATAATATTTTAATTTAAAAAGTTACTGAAGCGCAGAATTATCATATCACCATCGCCATCTCGTAATTTGCGAAAAAAAACAACTCTCACTCGATCTAATAATATTCAGATTTTTAACATATATTTCAAAGAGGAGGAAAATAAAAGTGATGTTTACTAAAATCTTGTAGATAAAGTAACAGTAATTTAAACTGTGTAAAAAGCTTCTTTTTCTTTCACTACTTTCAAAGACTCTCCACAACGTCGTTTATCTGACATATAACAATCTTAGCGAATTTTTATTACATGGTCCATCACTTCACTATTCCCAAGATATAACAAAAATCGTCAAAATAAAATACATTTTTTTAAAAAAGGAATACCCGGAAAGACTATTTTAAAGGCTTGTCTGTAGGTAGGAAAAAAAGGATAAGGGAGGTAGATACGAAAAATGCAAAAAATACGCAGAACAATCTGAAAAAATATTCTTAAATTCATTTTGCAATTGACGGGAATCGAACCCACGATGCCTGTTCCGGAATTAAGCGTATCCCAAGGCGTTGATCTTTACCCTATATAACTATCCCTCAATTCTGTACTCCCTTAAATCGTTCCTCTCTTCCTACAACAGTTAGAATCCAATATTGTTGTAATTATGTACGTTCCTTCTGCCGATTATTCCGACTACTGACCTGACCACTTTCAAATATTTTAAATACTCGATCATGCCAAGTTTTTCTCGGTCTTCCTCTAATTATGCGCTCATGAAGCACATTAACGAAAATTTAACCAATGCACTAACCGATTCCACAAAAAATTTAAGTAAATACTTAAACCTACATACCAAATACGTACCTACGTTTTATTAAACTTTACTTGTTTGCAAATTTTAGCAGGTCCACGGTTCAATAACTTTTACAATAGTTTTGTAACCGGATATAGAAATTTGTAACCCATTTGCTTTTAGTACGAACATGGATTTCACTTTTTCAACAATTACTTTATTGTAACTGTAATAAAATAATGGCACATTTGACATTTGTCAATTTCGCCGAAACTTTGGATCATGTTCTAGGTCCATGTACCGACAATATTTCGGTTAGTATTCAACCTTGTTTGTTTTCATAATACTCCGCTGTGTTGTGCTTGGTACATTCACCTATATTTGATATCTAATTGAGTCAATATAAAAATAAATGCAACATTTTGCGTGTGACCAAATACTTGTTTACGAATCAGGGTTTCTTCACTTAGGAGTTATTTTTTTTACATTTTTTGACATCTCATCATGGATGAAGAAGAAGAATATAGAAGTCTGGGTATTTACAGGGCCTATGACTTGTCATTTCCTGGTTAAATGAACACTTTACACACGTGTAACATCGCATTGCGGCTTATCCCGCCTTAAGGTAAATGATTGAATAGTCTAAATATTCTTACTATCTACATATAGCAGCAGAATATATAAAATATTAAATAGGGTTAAAGGTACATCATTCACGAAGCAACTCACAAAGCTTTTATACAAAAAGCTTGCAAAGGGTAGGAAAAAAATAATGGGAAGGAAAGTATGAAAAATACAACAAAACAACTAGACTAATTGAACGATCCTAGTGCACCAAACTGAGCCAGCCATTTGTACTTTTATAAAATGGTAATAGTGTGTACATATATAAATAATCATAGTTTTTCGAACAACTGTAAAAAATAGCTATTGAACGCTAACCCGACACATATAAGAAAGCATAATAACGGAAAATAACATTATAACTAACTCAATCATTACGCCGCTTACCGCAGAGGTAAGCAGAGAGAATGGAACGACACAATACTGTCTTTGCAATAATTCTTTGCCTCATCCGCATTAATGCATCTCCTCATACATACCCGCCATTATTTTGACTCCTGACCTGACCACTTTCAAGTATTTGACATACTTTTTAATTTCCTCGGTCTTCATCTGCTGATTTTTCCAACTACATTTGCTTTATAAATTTGACATCAATAACAATTTGACAAATAACATTATGACGCCGTAAAAACTTAAGATTTTAACTAAGTAACCAATTAAATTTAAAATCAGTTTTTAAAAATGACATATTTCGTATTTACATGTCAGTTACATAAAAAAGACGAAAAATGAAGGCAAATAATAATTGAACAATCGAACTCTCGATCTCCGGGCCGACGGGCGAGAACGTGGACCGCTCAGCCGTGGGATTAGCAGGCCCGTCATGCGCACAACACCTGTCGGTCGGCCCAATAGATCACATTTATGCGCATTACTGAGCGTCTCGTGTCACGGTATGTAAGTCGATAAGTCGGTGTTGTGATTGCGAAAGTTTTTCTTCAGAAATTATATAAAGACTCTCTTCGGCCGCCTGCCGTGCATCGGCGATATGAATTGTAGTTCTGCAATTATATATTGCCTTCGTAGTGCACTTCCTCTACAATCTAGATCAGACGTGCATTGGATAGTAATAAAATAAAATAAAATAAATTAATTTTGAACATGTTAATTAAAAATATATATATATATAATAATCAAGGCGTTTTTTACACAAAAAAGGTCCCAGAACTCTCTTCATATCAAGGTTTTTACAAAAAAAAATATATCATTTAAATATTCATTACAATGCCATATTTTATCATTTTAATGAATTATATAAATAAATATCGCAATGACGTAAGCGCAAACATTGTTTCGTCTAATTAATTTTTTTATTTTTATTTTTAATATATTCGTGAAACAAAGGTGCCGGAACGCCGTTCCATCGCGTTATATAGTTAAAAAGCCCTGATATTAATAATAAATTCATTATATCACCCATAAAATAAACAATAAATAATGAGTGTAAGTCCCTCTCCAAGCACAAGAGATTTATCTGTTTATTAGAGCGTAATTAATTTTAAGATTGAAAAGTAGAAATGTCTAGAAAACGAATTTAAATATTTTCATAAAATCTCTTGAAACTTTATGAAATAAATGAAATTTAAAAAAATATAATTTTAGTTGTTGTCATTTTAGTTTCGTTAAATTCAAAATCGAAGCATCATTCGAAGTGCAACCTTTATGATTTTTCATTTAATAACTTTGTTATTTATTTATTTCGTCATTACAAATAAATAATTACAACAATGTGCCCTCACTGAGTTTTCCATTGCCGAGGACACATTTTACAATATTTATTTATAAAATTAAAATTGTTAATGCAATCAAATTCATGGCTGAATGACGCGATCTATTTAAGAATATTTTTTTATAAACTAAGAAGTTTCGCTTAAAAAAATAACGACATTTTGTTATTTATTTTTGTATTTTTATGTTTGTCTCTCTCCTAAAGACGAGCGAATGCATATTGTACAGGATGAGACTTTACTTTAAGTCAAATGGGCAGACATCGTAGTTTCATCTTCGTTACTGAGCAATTAAAGAAAAGGAATTTTGAGAATGTGAACGGAAGAAACACAGCCGCAAATGGAGGTAGTGAAAGAATAACGATATTTCAAAGTGGAGCAGATTGTTATGTCGACGTAAGATGTCTCATGACTCAGAATCACATGAAAGTTTAGAAAGATGCCATTAGAGACGATAATTAGTGTATGTACCACACAACATACGTGAGCCATCAAAATGGACCGATCAAAACAATATCCCAACGAAATGCTCTAAGAGAAATAGACCCATCATAGTTCACTTCAATATTTAATTGTCGTTATACATCTGTTTTCTTTAAGGCCGAGATCTCGAGAGTTAAAAATTTTAACTTCTTACCATTCAATAACTCTTTTCTTTTCAAATCTATGTATTTATTTCGAAGAATAACTATTTTTTAATACATAAACGGTGTTTTAATAAACAAATAACGTTCAATGTTGCTTGGGTTGAGAGAAAATTAAGTTGCGATTTATCGTATTTTGTGCCTTCAATATTACAGTGACCTTTATCATTTTCAATAAGTGGCAGATTATTATTATTTATTGATAGAATAAAATGGAAATTTTTGGACAAAAAATTTAAAAAAAAATGATTTCCAAGTTTTTTTTTATTTATACTTCAAAATTAATGTTCAAAATAAATTATTCTGCAGTCACTTTGTGGTAAAAACTATCTTTTTTCAATTTAAATTTTACTTGGTAAACCGCTAATTCTAAAAATATATTGTTATTTTATATACATACATTCCTCATAGGTAGCTGATTTTTAAAAAATCTTATTCATGAGTATCAATATTAAAAGTATGACATTTATGAGGCATTGCAACAGAATATTGTCTTTGAAAATTTCTTTAACATTGACTTTTTGCACAAGCATATATTTATAAAATTAGATTTACAATTATGAACAAAAAATGATTACTTAAGATTGGGTTCGGTTAGATTAGTAAGAGATTAAGGCATTAAACATGCTACATTTTAAATCAATATCACGTTATTAGCAGATTTTCTAAGAAATTTGCTGAAGTAGGGCAAATCAAGATCATTTACTAATTACAATCAAATGTTGGTTTACTCGTAATAACTTATAGTAAGTTTTATTATAAGCCTGTTCTAGAAATGTCGTAAGATATAAAGTAGTATATTTTTTCAAATATCAAAAACATCAAGATAAATATAAAAACATAATAAGTATATCGATTTTATAATATGCCATTTATGTATTCAGGTATTGTAAAATAGACGCGATTCGATCGTGAACGACTAGCTCTTAATGACTGGTTCTTATGCAGATCGAGTGACCGGATCCCAATTTCGAGTCAATCTTATTCACTAACTCCGGCACGTTCAGTGGTGTACTGAATCAGTGCGATTCACTGGTTCAGTGATAAATTTTGGACCGGGGAGATAAAAAATAAAGGTCTTAACAGAATTTTGTAAGGGAAAAGTAAGGTTTCATAATATAAATTTGCTGACCGATTCATTGAATCAATGAATCAATAAGTTATCGATAATTTTCTCTCTTTCCGACGTGATTTATCTGACGAAGGATCTATCGTTCGGTTGACCCGGTCTTAGTGAACCGATCACTCAAGTGATTCAAGTCATTCAGATACATGATACATATTATTTACAAATAACTATAAATTTGAAAAGGTATAGATTTAAATACATTCGTAGTTTACAAAACAAATAAAATATTGCAGAAAAAAATATAATATTTCACAAGCAAATTTACAAAAAATATATATTGATTTCTGATGAATGTGAGATATTCACAGATTCGCTAAAAAATGACGTAATAAGAACATGCGACAATGTTCATTATAGCCTCATATGTAAGTTAAAACTGCGTTATCTACCGGGCGCACATAAGGTATGAAGAGATCTGTTTCACAGAAATATGTCTTGGCCAAGGGTACCTACCGGTGTATTTAAACTTTCGTATTTTACGTAACAGTACCTACGTATTCCTACCTTGACTGTGCTAATAATTAACTGCAATAAGATTTTATTGCGTACTTGCTGCAACTTTATTGCAAAATTCTACTTTACTTGTTCCACCTTACACTATAGTTTAAGACGTACTCGTAGCTTGTAGCTATCGAATATACACAATACGCAGGATTCAACCGATAAAACGTTAATTTATTATTAGTTTAAGATGACGTTAATTATAATTAAATTTCTTCAATTTTCATGACCTTTGATATTGTTGTTTTCAGGATAGTATGTCGTTTATGTCGTAATACCTAAAATTTCAGATGCTTCAGAGGCAATCATAAAGGAGATGTGTATAAAAATATAACGATTCAAGTAAATGTCATCGGAAAAAATAATAAAAACGAAAAACGTAATGAAATATAACAAAATTATTTTCAAAATTCTGCTTTCAGACGGTGTCATATATTTATCCAACTTCATTTATCAGAAATCAAAAGGCATGCACGTTAAAAAGAAGTCTGGAAGAGAGTGATGACGACGGTGCATGATGATGTATGGTTTGTCTGGTAAAAAATAAAAAAATCTTATTTTTTAATTAGCGTCGAGTTCTAACGCCAGAACATTTTTTTTAATACTACAATAAAAATACCAATTTATACTTAATTAACAAAAATAATAAAAACAGATTATGAAACATTATCAGGCTGTGTAATATTTTTTATAAGCCTCGAGTTCTATCGACTTAACGAGTTATAACGCCAAAACCTTTTTTAATACAAAAACAAAAAAATCAAATTTATGCTTAATTTACAAATAAAAATTAAAAACAAACCATAAAAAAATATTAAGCTGTATAATACATCCCATACCATAGGTACATTTAAAGTTTTATGATAATAATCATTCATGAGGGATTATACCAACAATATATACTTATTTTTAATTTTAGTTAGTGCATGTGTGTACAATTTAGATTCTTAATTTCTGCAAATGTGTTTATTTGCACATTGTTTAAGGTGGCTTAACCCACTAAGCGCTGCCATGAAATAATTTAAGCTGATAAAGAACCTGTTTCGTGCGGTAATTATCAAATTCCTGTTTGAGGAATGTATTTTTTATTTTAAAACTAACAGTTAACTAATGCTGAAACATCAAATCAGAAGCCATATAATCAAATTCAATAGGAAAAAAAAACACTTGAATGTCAGGGAGATTTCATGTTTAGACAATCTTTTAGTACAACATTTTGAAGTGTCGAAATCTTTGTTCAACAAATCTTGGTTTGGTCCACGTAGGAGTTATTTTTTGTAAAAGAAAACCACTTGTTTTTACCTTATTTTAAAAAATTAACTTTTATTTTATTTTAACGACTAGTTTCGGAAGCTATACTTCCATCTCCAAGTCTAAATATCAACTAAAGCATAAATAATTATCTATTCTGCAAGTAAGGAGGGGCGGTAAAAAACAAGAGTTTTTCTTTTACAATTTCACCATGTCTTACCGCAAACTAAATGTTGAAAAAATAAATAAAATAGGAGTTATTTATATTGATTTTGAATATTGAAGGCATTGACTTTGTAAATCATTGTGATATTTTATTTTGAGAAATAAAAACACTTTGTTTTTTATCCACTTACATTTTTTTTAAACCAACTAAAAACAATTCTGTATTTTATGAATATTAAATAAATTTTAACATACTTATATGTTAGGCAATTGCAATATTTTGTGAAATTGTTTCGTGGTTAATTCAATTCTATATTTTATGTTGATATTCGTCATATATGACATAAATTAAACCCTAATGAGGGCAACAGATGTTGTTGCTGAAACTATTATAGTTGGTTTTTAATAAAAATGTGAATGGATCAAAAAACAAAGTCCTTTCATTTCCCAAAATAATATATTTATATCGATATCTCAAGAAAATTAATATAGAAGTCTTGGTATTTACAGGGCAAACGACATGTCTGATATAAGTGATCACTTTATACACGAATAATGTTTACCATTCTTCCCATGATTGACTACCGCTAATCAAATTTTGGAAGTTATATTTATGTATCAATTGACACCTTCTTTCACATGCTTCTCAAAATATTGTGAATGTAACAACTGGTCAAAACATAAGTAAAATAAAAGTAAAAAATCATGTTTCAAGCGTCTTCCAGTATGTGTAAAAATTCAGGAAATATCTAACATACATTTCATAAAGGTCTCTGCGAATTGAAAACTTTCTTACGTCAACCATGGATAGTGCTAAGAACTAGGATGTGAAAGGTGCCAATTGAAACATAAATACAACATCCGAAATTTGAGTAGTGTGGTTGTCAATCATAGGACAATGATGAATGTTACACGTCATTCTTCTTTATCTTTGTTGAGATATCAAGATATTCCAACATATTTTTGCAAAACAAAATATTGTAGCTTAGCAATGAACGAAATAATCAAGTTGCACGAATCAAATGAAATACACTTTTTGTACTTATTTCTCAAGTTAAAAATTATTTTTTTACGTATACGCTACATAAATTATTGCGACAGGCGTTTTTGCCTGAGAAAAGTGTATTCTCACTGCAATGGCAGCACCATCTGTTGAACGTTACAGCACCGCAGCTGCGGCCATTTAGCATTATTATATATTTTGGAAAGCATTGTTCTTTCATAGATTTTTATATTTTCATTGCTTCACAAGCTTCACATTCATATTAAAAATGTGTATTTTCTATTTTCTTTCCATTTCGTTTAACCAGACAATGCCACAGCAACGCCTGACTAGGTGCAGCTAGTTTTGAAATATTTTTATCGTTTTATAACCTATTTTTTGTCGTGTTACATTTATGTCGAATCATTGAACTACGATTGCGAAGCAAGTGATAATAATGAGATATCTATGCGTATCAGTTTTTTACAGGTTGAAACAATTTGGGTTTTTCGACGGACATGATTACTGACCTATCAATAAAATTTTGGTCACATGATGTTTTAATAATAAAAAGTACATATATAAAAAAACTATCGAAACTTGTGTTACCGATACTAATCCAATCAGTCGCTGTGCATAGGAAAAACCCACCAGAACGTAACACTAAATCAAAACATAAAATACGTATATAATCATACTTAAAACCAGATCATTTTGGCCGTATGTGGTTCAGTGATTTAAAAAAAAAGTGTTTGATAATTTTTATTTCATTATTTTTCTCTTACAAGCAATGTCTGCTTTCTCCATCACTAAGTGTATTATATAAAGAAAATCATATTGACAGATACTCTTTATCAACGCAAAATTTTGTTCACCGGTGAAATTTTGTTCACCGCCACATTCTTGGTTAAGTATTTAGAATTTTATAATGAGAAAATAGATGTTTTTTTTGGAATGATGTTTTTTTTATTAATGAAAAAAAATGTTTTTGATTAATGCAAGTAATATATTTTTATAACTATAGTATTTTTAATATTTTCTTTAAATATGGCTATGTCAATACGCAGAATCGCCGAATTTGGAGTGGAGTAAACCCAGGAGCCTTTGTCGATATGCCCTTACATCCATTAAAAGTCACTGTTTGGTGTGCTTTACGGGCAGGTTACGAATCATTGGCCCATATTTTTTTGTCCGCCTCCGTGGTGTTATGGTCAGCGTGTTTAGCTACCGTGCTGGAGGTCCCGGGTTCGATTCCGAGGAGGGGTGAAAATAAATATTAGTGATTTTACACTGTAATATTTTATTTAATATTACCCTGGACTGGTTCCTGAAGCGCAAGAGTGATCACCTTGCCTTCGTGTAAGTAATGATTAAGATAACACTGTATCAATTCGATGCAGTGCCTATGCACCATTGGGTGCGGATAAGGGTTATAAGTAAATATTTTTTTAAAGACGATGCCGCCCAGAATCTTACGGTCAATGGAGAGCGCTACAGAACCATGATTACTGACTTCTTCGTACCTCAGTTGAATTGGTTCATATATATAGAACTTCCAAGAATTTGAGTAGTGTGGTCGTCAATAATGGGTAGAATTGGTGAATGTTACACGTGTGTAAAGTGATCACTTAAACCAGCCTATGACGGTCGTCAGCCCCGTAAATGCCCAGACTTCCAAATTCTTCTTCATCTTTGATGAGATGTCAAAAAATAATATAAGATTCTCAGCTGTAAGTTGTTGCCACTATCGCTGTGGCCTTGTCCGATGACATTGATTGATATTTTTTCCTATTAAAAAATATTATTGTTTAAACGCCATTGTACAAGTTACTTAGAGATCTATTGTAACAAATACTTGGCGATGTCATCCTCTTTCTTACCAGCGATGTAAAAATATCGAGACTATCTCAGGAGAAGAAGATGATTTAGTTTTAAATTTAAATATAATTTTAGTATATAATTTATTTTTGAAGGACTAACTTTGTGATTTTCCATTATATAATTAATATTACTTTGTTTTAAAATCACTATAAATATTTTATTACAACTTAATTATAATGTCTACCGGTTTCGAAACTAACCGCTTTATCTAGACTGATTAATACTAAAACACTGTCTTTTAAACAATATTCAAAATATTTTGACGATTAGGGAAAGTCTTAATATTTTGAAAATATTTTGAATATTGTTTAGTAGATAGTGTTTAAGTATTAATCAGTCTTGATAAAGAAGCGGTTAGCTTTGAGCACACTTGTATAATACCACTTATTGGGTTTTATTTTATAACACACGACTAGTTTCGAAAAAGTTGATTTCATCGACAGGTGATAAGTAAAACTAATAACGGTTTTAGTTATCACCTGTGGATGAACACAACTGTAGTTTTTTAAGTAAGTCATGTATAATGAAATAAAATTCAAAAAGTGGTATTTAACAAGTGTCCATTTGTTTTTAATAATTATATCGCTGGTTAAATGCCAAAGTGCTACAACGCAAAAAAAATAAGTCTTTATTCCAAAAATGATATCTAAATCGTCCGTATTTTCATATTTGAAAAAGACACCTATGATTTTAGCGTAAGAAATGTCCATTTAGAATCGTGGGTGTCTTTTGAATATGAAAAAGTTAACGATTCACTCATACATATTACTTTTTGGAATAAATATACGAAAATAATGATAATTTTACTAATTGGTACAATTTAAAAATAAAATTAAAAAAAAAAAAAAAAACAATAAAAAATAATAGCATATTACACAGATAATTCCATAAATTTTCTTATCAACGTTAATAAAATATTATAAGTTTTAATTTTTTTACAATGAAAATAAACTTTATAAAATACTTATGTGTTTTTATCTTTCCTGCAAAATTTACCAACTTAACAAATACACTGCAAATAAACCTTCGATTCGTACTGTGTACATATTTTATAATTTCATGATAACATGAATACAAATTTGGTAGAAAAAAAAAAACAAAAATTCGGTCAAGTTGACCAGCTCATAGCTACGGATTATACTTTATAATAATTAAATGATAATGCTAACAGCCAGGATAGTGTTGAAATCACAAGGCTGTATAATTTATAATGGATTTATTAATCTTTATTATAAAATTGAGTTAGTGCATTAGGGGCTTACTGGCAATATCTTCAGTAATAAACAGTGAACTGTATAACATTTATTCTAACCCTTATCCGCACCCCGATGGTGCATAGGGCACTGCCTCGTATAGAAGCAGTGTTATCTTGATCGTTAAATACAAGGAAAGGTGATCAGCCTTCCGCTTCAGGTACCAGTCCAGGGTCATATTAAATAAATATTAGACTGAAAAATCACTAATATTTATTTTGACCCTCTTGGGAATCGAACCCGGGACTTCCAGCATGGTAGCCTAGCGCGCTAGCCACTACACTATGGAGGCGGACAAAATAATATTATTATTATTATTGAGAAAAGTTTTAGTATACGTTTTTTTCAATATACTTTAAAATGCAACTTTACTTACTCTTAACCGAAGTAACATTTGACGTAACTGAATTATTATTAAAACACCGTTTTTTGCATTAATTTTTTTTTCGAAATTAATATTAGGTTTTGAATAGAAAAAAGTTATTGGCAAAAATGAACGTGAACACACGTCTAGCCCTCAGCGCGGCCGAGCACATTTTGATTTGAACGCTTGAGATCTAGGCCTTAATAGAATCCACTTAGCTAGATATTCATATGAACTGTGAAATAGCTCGTATCGTGGAATTTTTACACAATTTTTTATCCGTTCAAACCGTTATTATAATATTTCATTTATTAACAGAAATAATTGCATTACTTTATTGTTAATAATGCAAATATTTTCTGATTACAGGGCATAAGCCCTGTAAATACCCAGACTTCCATATTATTCTTCATCTATGTTGATAAATATGTCAAAAAAGATTTATATTTTTATTTATATTGACTATATAACTCTTTTCAATTCCTGATGAATACTATTTGTATGTACATGTATTTAAATATTTATTTAAATTACAAGAACTTCCACTTATTAATTCATTCATGATTATTTCAAATATTCGGTTTTCCTGTATATAAATAATACCACAAAAAGGAGTCTTTAATAAACCTATAAAAATAAACAGCGTTTACTAGCTGAAATTAATTTTACCCGCGTATTTATGTTGAAATGACAAACATGTAAAAAAAATAACTCTTAAGCAGAGATAATCCAGATTTGTGAACTAGTATTTGGACACACCGAAAATGTTGTAAATATAACCGTTTAAAAAACATACTAGGTTTTATTAATAATAAATATTTTTTAAACAGTCATTTTAGTTGTAAACTAATATGGTATTATCAGTGGCGTGCACAGAGAATTAATAAGGGTTGGCAGTAAAGGTAGGTAGTAAGGTAAGCTGGTACTACTTACTAGGATAGGCAGTAGAGGTAGGTAGTAAGGTAAGCTGGTACTACTTACTAGGATAGGCAGTAGAGGTAGGTAGTAAGGTAAGCTGGTACTACTTACTAGGATAGGCAGTAGAGGTAGGTAGTAAGGTAAGCTAGGTACTACTTACTAAGGTAGGGTAGGTACTGGTTGCGTTTTTATATCGCTCACTCCTTTCAACAAAGTCATATATCAAAAATCGTCGATATTCAGTTGTACATGTTTTTGGAATGCCCAGAAAAAAATTTTATATAGGCATATTTTTAACTAAATATTTACCCGCTACAGAGCAGAAAGTGTTGTTTTTACATTTTGAAGAAAAGGTACTGTTTAATTTTTTTTTTTAAATATACTAAATATTTTTCAAATGGAGAAAAACTCTTCAGGTTTTACCTAAAAAGATCTGTTGCACATTAAAAAGTTTAATAAGTGGCTTGATATTTATTTTAAAAACATTTTATTTTATTCTTAAATTTTAAAAACGATCTCCAGAAAAATCAAATATTTTGATTTATGACGTTGAAAGGAGTGAGCGATATGTCATGCGGGTAAGTTAGGATAGGTACTGCTTTTCTGCCTATATGGAATTCACAGCCCTGGGTATTGTCTGAACCAATCTTGAAGTCATAATAAGTCGATACTTAAATGTCACAATAACAGGGATATTTATGATACGATGATAATGATCAATAAGCATTAATTTTTGACATAAATAATACGTAAATAAGGTTTTAAAACGTCACTAAGCATGTTTGATTCATAAAACTTGTAATAAATGATCGCAATCGTGGAATTTTTTAATTCCTATTGTCTTCTTATCGCTTAAATTATCAAAAAAATCGCATAATTGATTTCCAAATCAATCAAACTCGTGTCGGCTTATGGGAGAGGAGAACAATGAATTTTAGGAAAGATGACGACGCTGTTTATAATTACTAATTTATAAGTCTTATCTCCGTTTTTTTTATTGTTATAAAGTACCAAAATAATTTGGAATTCGAGGTTATAATGATAAAGAAATAATTTTTGTAGGGAGGTACATAATAAATGATATTTTGATTGGGGGTGTGATTCGAATGAGAGGAGAAATAATAGTAAAACATAGAATAAAATTAGAACGATGTATTTTTTTCCACAACAATTTTATTTGATCAGCGACCGGGTTTCGTCGTAACCAACATCATCAAACCAGTCTGATAATGTCGGTAACGATGGTCAAATAAAATTCATGTAGAAAAAACTACATAGTTCTTATTTTATTCCATAAAATGCAGTTCCACCAAGAAATGTCAGTACAAAACTTAAATCCAATAGTGAAACAAATTAATGAGGCGAATGTGGTTGGAATACATAATTTACCGGAAATTCCTTCAAACATATTAGTTAACAGCGTGCAATGGAATTCTGGTTCCAGACCTATTTTTTTAATGAAACATGGAGTTGGCAAAAGAGGGATGAAAGTAGACTGAATGCAGTCGAAATGCGATCTCTCAGTGCGGCACAACCATGTATGATGATAGATGTTCGAATGGTGATATAAGCAAAGAATGCAAGGCTGAGACATGCAGTGTTGATAAAATTAATAAAAGTGTCTTGAGATGGTTTGAGGATGTGAATCAAATATGTGAAGAAAGAACAGTAAAACAAATTTATGAAAAGCAGAAAAACTCGACTTTTCTACGCACTGCTGTGGCACTGTCTGATTAAATAGAAAAATAAAAAGAAAGCACACATTTCTAATATGATTCATTTCACAGTTCTTGAGAAGCAATAAAAATATTTAAAATCTATGAAACGACAGTGAAATAAATAAAAAACAAGTATAGTTGTGGCAGTGAGTAAAAGTGACAGCAGCTGTTGATAAGCACGCTGTCCGCTACGAGCAAAGCTTAGTAGGTATTGCGCTTTAAAAAGCTGTTAAAAAAAAGTTTTACTTGGTTAATAAAATAGTGGTTTTAACTAAGCAAAACCTTAATTAAAAATGGATAGATTTTACCACAAAGTGATTGTCGAATCAGTTAATGACAAAAACATGTTTTCCCTTGTCATAGGTAAAAAACATCTGTCACAGGCACATATATAAAAACACAAACGTATTCCGATTCAACGATGCGTAAAAATTTCAAAGCAATCAGCGAATAACTTATGAAAATTAACATTTTTATTAACAACATTTTGAGTGTGTCCAAATACTTAAATGTTCACAAATCTAGATTATCTCCAATTATAGGAGTTATTTTTCATATTATTTTTTGACATCTTAACAAAGATGAAGAAGAATATGGAAGTCTGGAATAAGAGTTTCCGCTCAATAATAATAATTAAGTTTCTTCATCTCACCAATAGTGTCTCTCGTGTAAAAAATTCTTGTACAATATTTCAAAATTGGATAATATATATAGAACTTCCGAGAATTTTAGTAGTGTGGTTGTCAATCATGGGTAGAATAGGTTAATGTTACACGTGTGTAGGGTGATCACTTTAACCAGCCTATGACAGTCATAAGCCCCGCAAATGCCCAGACTTTCATATTCTTCTTTATCTATGCTGAGATATCAAAAAATAATGTGAAAATTTTTATTTATACAGATCTCCGAATTTGCACGATCGCTGCCGGATGAGTAGGTCGTTAACATTTAAGGCGGACGTTATTACCAGTATTGTATAAAATCTTTGATAAAAAAAAACTAAAATTCTCGAAACAGTATGTATGATAACAAGATAAATTGAAACAATAGAATGTATAACAATGTTTAGACAATCTTCATTGATACGTAGAAGAAAATCAGATAATTAGTCAAAGACATTAAAACTATTGAAGTGTTTAAAGATATATCAGTAAAATAAAAGCGATAAAATCACGATTGAGTGTTTAGATAGATCAGAGATCTACATATAAACACGAAACAACAAATTTCCTTTATTGTATGTATATTTTGTAATCTGATCACAGAAAGTGTATTGACAGGATTTTTCTTTGTTTTATAGAATTCCATAGAAATTAGTAATTAATGTATGGAGATAATACAACAAATATTTAAGATAATTCAATATATTGTAAATAAGGCATTTTCCGACATGCTAGAAAAACAAATATAAAAAATGGACATTAAAAACACAGATCATTGACATCCACAAATATCAAATTGTGCGCATGTCAAATTTTTCCATGGATGTAGATTTTTTCAGCAAAGTACCCAAAAAAATTATATGAAAATAAATATATTTGTTCTCAGATATACTCAAAACTAGTCTTTTAAGTTAACCTAAACGGGTTATATCTAAAAACCAGTTTTTAAGGCGAATCTACGCGGTCTATGTAAAAAAATCAGCCCTTTTTTAGTAATTCTAAGCAGGTTGTGATTGAAAAATCAGAACTATTTTTAGGTAAATCTAAGCGGGTTGGGTTCGAAATATCAATACATTTTTAAGACAAATCTAAGCGTGTTATATTTGAACAATCAGAACTACCTTTATGAAAATTGTGTTTTAAAATAGAAATCAAGTTGTGGTGGAGTGGGGTAAAACCTCCTAGTCCGCGACAATAACCACGGGACCATAATTGAACTCAAACTTTATTGTGATTTAAGTAGTTTAAAATACTTCATATCAGGAATATACAGAAAAAGAATTATCAAAACACACATAATCATTAAAAAAATACGCAGCTAATAAATATTATTCAAAAGTTTAGTCCGCCTCCGTAGTGTAATGGTCAGCACGCTCGGCTACCGTCCTGGAGGTCCCGGGTTCGATTCCCAAGGGGGGTAAAATAAATATAAGTAATTTTTTCACTGTCATATTTATTCAATATTACCCTGGACTGGTACCTAAAGCGGAGGGCTGATCACCTTTCCTTCATGTGTAAACGATCAAGATAACACTGCGTTTATATGACGCCGTGCCCTATGCACCATTGGGGTGCGGATAAGGGTTAATGATTATTTTTTATTATTATAAAAAATATTAAAAATTATAAAAATAGATTTAGAAGTTATTTATGCAATTTTTCCTAAACGGTTTATTAAACAAACAAACACTTAGACTCGAGGTAGGACTGTGCAAAAAAAAGAAGGAGAAAAATATTGAATGAAGTATTCTGCAACTTTGCCTGTGTTATATGATTGTATGATGCACGCAAATCATATATTCTGCGCGCCGATGCACTACCTATGTACCTGATTAAAAATACGGATATAGTAAAAATAAAACTTCAAAATGTAATAATATGTAATCAGACATGACTCAGAAATATAATGACTAGTACACATTATGTCATTAAGGTGTACTTATAATCTATTTGATTACCCCTATTACAGGATCACCGCAGATCAACGGGTATTTAAACTTGACTTATTGTCTACTTGTCGTATTCTCTGGAAGACGGAAGGCGATGAAACTAATAATAAAAAATACAGGTAATTGACATAACTTTAAATTATACCTAAGTCCAGTCGCTATGATATCAGAAATGTATTACATGAATACATTGAACATTTCCAGCTCATTTTCCAATATCTAATACAGAAAATCGTGATACTTTCTGGATTATCATTATAAAATAGGGAAACATATTTTTTAGAAAATTTTTGAAAAGGAAAGTATTTTTTGGAATGACAAATATTCCCCTTAAATTCATTTACACGTAAAAACATATTTTAAAATGCGATTTGCATTTTTTTTCTTAACTTAAAATATAAGTTTATACTTGTATGGTTTTTGTAACTGAAAGATTTATATTTCAACAATTCGAGTGTGCCGAAATATTTTTCCACAAACCTATATTTTTTTTCACGTACAATTTATTTTTTACATTTTGTATGTAAAAAAATAGATATTTAATTGTTAAAAATAATAATAACTCCTTAGTGGAGAAATCCCAGATTTGTGAACTAGTATTTGGACACACTCAAATGTTGTTAAAATAACTGGTCGAATAATAAGCTGCAAAGAATTAAAAACCATGTTTTCATGCGTTTCCCAGTATGAAAAAATAAACAGGGGTTCGGATCTTGCAAACATCAAAAAAGGCTCTGTAAATAAAAGCTTTCTCAATTTAATGTAGATAGCTTTAGTGAACTCAAACGTACAATTAAATTACAACATTAAGTTAATAATAAATGTGGGAATTCCAAAAATTTTAAAAGCGTGGTTGTCAATCATGGATAGAATGGTAAATGTTGCACATGTCGTTCACTCCTTTCAAGAACGTCATAAATAAAAAAATTGTCAATTTTCAGTTGTGCATGTTTTCGAAATGCCCAGAAAATGTACTATATCTCAGCAAAAGCGGCATATCTTTAACTTAATATTTACCCGCTACAGGGCAGAAAGTGTTGTTTTTGCATTTCGAAGAAAAGGTTTTGTTTAATTTTTTTTTTTAAATAAACTTGTAGTTATTTTTCAAATGGAGAAAAAACCTTCAGATTTAACCTAAAAAGATCTGTTGCGCAGTAAAAAGTTCAAAAAGTGGCTTGATATTTATTTTTAATAAATTGTATTATATTTTTTAACTTTAAAAACGTTCTCCTGAAAAATCACGTTTTTGATTTATGACGTTCTTAAAAGGAGTGAGCGATGTGTAAAGTGATCACCAGCCTATGACGCCATACGGCCTGTAAAGACTTTCATGTTATTATTCATCTACATATGTTGATACGTCGAAGAAATGTAACTCATTTTTCGATTTAAAAAATGTAATAGTATTCTTGTTGACCTTATTCCAGAATGCGAATATCATGGGGACAAATTTTGAGTTATTACGGCACATTATCTACTGAAGAACGTCATAAATAACACGGATGACCCCAAAGAAAACTAAAATGTCATAATTGAGGTCTTTACAGCGACGCGAAATGCAAATTTATGCTAAGCAGTGAGCATAATTAAGCAACTATGCTGTGTGTGTTTTAGTAATAGGAAAAAGCGGTCACGATAATCGAATAAATCGGTAATTCGATTATACGACTAAATTTAATGATACGGTGTTTATTATACGTCTTTTATATAACCACAGATTTATTAAATTAATAATTTGGACTAATTTAAATGTGTTACTCATGAATATTATATGTTGATAGATATATTGGTATTCCACATCAGTTCAGTTTTCTTTTTATTTTATTTTAATCCATTAAATCTTTTTTAACATTTTTCTTATGGGGAAGCTTATAAATATAATTATTTTGAATAAAAAAATTTAAAGTTTAAAATTCAAACTAACTTTAATGTGTTTATCATGAATATATCATATTATGATAAATACTTATATTGGCATTACACATCACTGTTTTTATTCTTTTTTATTTTTCAAATATTTTTTTTACATTTTTCTTATGGGGAAGCTTACTCAATTTATTGATTTGGCGTTTAATTTGTAGAACTCCATTTTAATTTATGTATTAATTTTAAATCAAACACATATTTTTTGAGTCTACTAAGTTAGTTGACTCAAAAAATCTGTGTTTGATTTAAAATAATAAACACCTACAATTATTATGTTTTAAAATAATAAAAATATATTCTTCATAATTATTTTTTAAAAATAAATCTAACTTTACTGTACTTTAAAGTTACAGCTCATTTGGAATGTGAGTTGATATTTTATGTGTATCGTAGAGTTCAGACCAAAAAAATAAAACTGGGTGTTTTAATATTATAACCATATCGACGTTAAAATTTCAAGGAAACAAAACTAAATAAGTGTAACTTGCACATAAATAGATTAGCAATGGGTTTCGGCATGAAAAATCTAACATTATGTCGTAGCGCAAGATTTTCATAATGTTTTTACATTCAAGATACGTTAAAACTCTTATTTACTATATTTTTATACTTGTAAAATATTACATATCTAGATTGTTGATCACGTATGGTAATAATACATACATATGTCCCATTTGAAACTTTTTTTTCTATAGTTGTCAAACGAGAGTCATTGTTAAATTATAGAAAAAAAATACTTTGTATTTGTATGCAAAGTCCGAATTCTGTTCAATAAAACCTTTTTTCTTTCCAACATAGGTAGATGGCTGTTCGCCAAAAAAAATATGGATGCTACAGAAAGATAACATGATTCGAAAGCATGACCTAGGTGACTTTGTATTTGATAGAATGACATACAACCTGAGGACGAAGAGAACTGACCGTATCAGTCTACAATGACGATAAGTTGGGATGAAGAATACAGAAGGCTGTTGAAAACTCAGATGTACTGTGTCACGAGATTGATCAATACATCTAGGAGTTCCAAAAAATTGACTAGTAAGGTTTACAATCATGGGTAGACTAGCTATGATTGTAGTCATGACAGATCGTAAGCCCTGTGAATTCCCAGACTTCCATATATTTCTTCATCCTTGTTGAGATGTCAAAAAACGTAAAAAAATAACTCCCAAGTAAAAAAAATATTTTTTGAATGAACATATAACATGTCACTATCAAAAAAAATCCCCCTCTAAGCACAATAGTTTAGTGTTTTTTTTGGAGTAGCTCAGCGGAATTAAAATCTATAGAAATTGTATTAAATTGTATAAAAAATGTAACTTAGTGTACATATTTTTTTCAATAATGATAAATAAATAAAAATACAGATTTGTGAACAAGTATTTGGACACACTCAAAATATGGTAAATGAAACCATTAATTTCATTCATAATTTTAAAGAAACATATGCAGGCAACCTTTGTAGGATTAAATTAATCATTATTGAACCTTGAAGAAAAGAACAAGATTTTTTTTTCGTTATGTATTTGTTCGTAAATTATTTTTTCTAGTTATTTTAGTGAAAAAAATTCTTAAGCTAAAAATGGAGTTGACATGATTCGATGCAGAGCAATTGATTAACACCTCATTTAAAAAATAACTCTAAGGCCGTATTACGTTGTTACAATTATTGTATAATATGACATAGATGGTGACGGCAGACAGTAGAGGTCGAGGAAGATAAAATTACACTTAGTTAAATAGTTACGCTATGATCGATATTTCTCGGTAACGATAACTTTTTTAACCCTTTGCGCCAAGTGTCATTTTGGAAGGAAAATAATTGAATAAATAAAATAAATAAATAAGTTTTACTTGGTAAATATTACTATTTCTGATTTATGATACTTCTTTGTGGTAAAATCAAAATGGATAGATTTCACCACAAAGTTTCTGCCGAATCAATTAATGAGATAAATAAATTCAATATCTTTTTCTTCTACTTTTTGGTGTAGGCCTTGTGGCCTATTTTTAAGAGGGATATGTCTCCTGCGACGTCCATTCCCAGCTGTTAGTTAATCCATCTCTTTGGTGGTCTGCCCGGAAGTCGTCTACCTTGCGGCTGGCCGTATAATATGATGTTGGGAAGTCAGGATGGTTCCATTCTCAAAATTCATTGATTAAGATATACGAGTTTTTAGTTAAGAACAAATACCATACATAACTTCAAGAGGCCATTTTGTAAGAAAATATTTATATTTTTTAAATATTTATTCAGACATTGGATTTTTCATCTTACGGATGATATATCAAATTATATTATAGATGATATATCATTATACATTATATATGTAATGTATTATATTATTTATTATCGAGACGAATCACCTTTTTTTATCAAATGAAAATGAAAATCTAAGAATACAAGAGCTTGCAATCTATATATATATATATATATATATATATATATATATATATATATATATATATATATATATATATATATATATATATATATATATATATATATATATATATATATATATATATATATATATATATATATATATATATATATATATATATATATATATATATATATATATATATATATATATATATATATATATATATATATATATATATATATATATATATATATATATATATATATATATATATATATATATATATATATATATATATATATATATATATATATATATATATATATATATATATAAATATAAATATATATATATATATATATATATATATATATATATATATATATATATATATATATATATATATATATATATACAGTATCTACTCAATGAATTAGGGCCACCCATTATTTTTTTGAATACCCTGAAATCTTTTGGATTATTATATTTATTTTACATAAATACTTTAAGTTTTCTATTGACATCTAATATCATGTATATTACCTTCAATAATATGTTAAATATACCTGGATTATTTAAGCCTTTACAAAATTTCAAACCCTTTTTCTGAGAAAGGTCCCTAATTAGCACAGGTAGACAGATAGTTGAAAGTTCAAAAAATAGTCCTATCTCATTTATTAGTGAAGTTTCTTGAGTTCTGGTTGTTGTTTTGTTCAGAGAGGTTATATAGTTATCGTGTCTTGTGAAAAAAACTTAATTTTTAATTTTAGTTCATAAAGTATAATTTTTTTTTGTAAACACAAGTGTTTTTTTTGAAAAGGACAAAATGGGAAAAAGTAAAGACATTTCTGAGGAAAAAAAGTCTAGTGTTATAGTGATACTGAAATTAGGAATACTATCTAATAGAGAAATTTCAAAAAAAGAAAACGTTTCTCGTCAAACAGTGGACCGAATTTCAAAATCAATAAAAAATCAGTCACCCGCCACCAGCAATCGGCGAAAGAACTGTCGTAGGATTAGAAAAACAACACCGAGGACTGATCGAAAAATCGTTCAAAGTGCCTTAGAAAACCGTAGTGCATCAGCAAAAACATTAAAAATAAAATTGGAAGAAGAGGGTATAAATATATCGGTATCAACACTGAGGCGACGTCTTTACGAAGTAAATCTAAAATGCAGGCGCCCTGTAAAAGTACCAAAATTGACACCATGAATGAAAGCGGATCGATTAAAATGGGCCAGGCTACATCGAAATTACTCGGTAGATGATTGGAAAAAGGTATTTATTTAAATTGAATTTTCAACATATCATTTTAGTAAATAAACTTATATATTTGAATTAAACTTAAATTTTCATTATTTTTCAGGTCATCTTTAGTGATGAGTGCCAGTTAGAAGCCGCGACAGAGAGCCGTCGATTCGTCAGGAGAACACCAATGGAACGTTACAATGAGGCCTGTGTGGTAAAAGTTATCAAACACCCCCCTGCAACAATGATATGGTCATGTATTATTAACAATTTACCTGGGCCGTTGTTTTTCGTGGAAGGAACAATGAACCGAAATTCCTATAAGCAGGTCCTCGAACGAATTTTATTGCCCTTCTACCATACACTCGACCCAACAGAAGGTCCATACACCTTCATGCAGGATGGGGCACCTTGCCACCGGGCTAAATCAATAATAAAAATTTTGTCTAACAAAAATCTGCCCTTGCTCCCCTGGCCTGGAAATTCTCCGGACCTTAATCCTATAGAAAACGTATGGAGCATGTTAAAAATAAGGTATACTCATTTCCAAATCCGACAGTAGACTATCTAAAAAAAAATATTCAAAAAATTTGGTCAGAAGACGAAGAAATAAAAAACATGATAAAACAGTGCATTTTAAGTATGCCAAAAAGAATTGAGGCAGTTATTTCTGCCAAAGGTGGAAATACTAAATACTAACTATATTTATATGAAAATATATGCATAATTTAAGCGTAATAAAGTTTTCATGTGTAAATAAAATTCAATTTTGTTTTATTCAAGGTTTTCTCTGAGTTATTCCTGTTTGAATTGAGAAATTGCGTGAAATTCTGCGTGGCCCTAATTCATTGAGTAGATACTGTATATATATATATATATATATTTTGTCCGCCTCCGTAGTGTAATGGTCAGCACGCTCGGCTACCGTTCTGGAGGTCCTGGGTTCGATTCCCAAGGGAGGTAAAATATAAGTGATTATTTCACTGTTATATTTATCCAATATTACCCTGGACTGGTAACCTGAAACGGAGGGCTGATCACCTTTCCTTCATGTGTTAACGATCAAGATAACACTGCGTTTATATGGTGCAGTGCCCTATGCACCATTGGAAACGGAGGGCTGATCACCTTTCCTTCATGTGTTAACGATCAAGATAACACTGCGTTTATATGATGCAGTGCCCTTTGCACCATTGGTGTGCGGATAAGGGTTTTTATCTTTTTTTATCTTTTATATATATATATTTATGTATAAAAAATAAAAATAAAAATAAAAATACATTTACTTCATTTATTCAGCCGTTCATTTAATATCATATCATATCCACATTATAATATATGTATATTTGTATATTATTAGCTGCATTGTTTCAATTGCTAGGAGACGTACGTGCTCATGGATTATACTAAACTCTACATGAAGATACGAGTTGTGCAAGTCGGTTTCCGTTAGAAATGATAAGTTCATTTACACATTTTTTTACATCTCAATATAGATGAAGAAGAATATGGAAGTCTGCGTACTGACATGGCTTATGATTTGTCATAGACTGTTTAAGTAAGCACTTTACACAGTGCAACATTCACCATTCTACCCATGATCGACTACCACACTACTCAAATTTTTTAGACTCTTACATATGTATATATTTGTCCGCCTCTGTAGTGTGATGGTCAACACGCTCGGCTATCGTACTGGAGGTCACGAGTTAAATTCCCAGAGGATTGAGTCAAATGAATGTAAGTTATTTTTTCACTTTCATATTACCCTGGACTGGTACTTGAGGCGGATGACTGATCACCTTTCCTTCATGTGTTAACGATCAAGATAACACTGAATTGGTATGATGCAGTGTCCTATGCACCATTGGGTGCGGATAAGGGTTGGAAGAAGTAAGAAGTAAGTAATCTTACGACACATTACATATGAGTTCACAACAACAATCTGCGTTGGATTAAGAAAACTTTTAGAGCAGGGACCCTTTTATTTGAATGTATGCAAGATCCGCACCCCGGATTATTTTTACATACTGGAAAACGCCTGAAAACATAATTTTTAGTTTAAAACTTATATTTTGACCAGTTATTTTTTGAGTGTGTCCAAATACTAAGCCCTTTAAATACCCATACTTTCATATTCTTCTTAATATGTGTTGAGATGTGAGAAAAAAAAATTTAAAAAAATTTAAATGGTGAAAACCCAGATTTGTGAACAAGTATTTGAACACACTCAAAATGTTGTGAAGTTCATCTACACTTACATTTTCCACGTGGAGAGTCACGCAATCAATCCACGTGCATACTTCTAACTGTTATCAATGTTTTAAAGTAAATACATGACACAGATATGGAATTCTTCAATTTAGTTTAACGACTAATCTTGGCATGACGAAAAACTAGCGACTCTAGAAAACGTCGAACGTCATTTTGTTTTTTTTTGTATCGTATCATTTTTCGCCATGTATAATGCATCATATTTTAAACCTTTCCACTCTGACCATTTTTTCTCATAACTGACCAGCTACTCTGATCAAAAAAATGCGACGTTTTTCAACCATTAAAATTAATATTTTGATTCCCTAATTTTGGGACACTCTGTCTGGCAATTCGTATGACCATGTTAATTATGATTAACTGTATTATCTGAAATATTTTTTGGGAGAATATACTTGGGTGATAGAGAAATCAGTGATAAAAGTTATACCTGCGCCGGGCCAGACATCGTGGCCCACGGAGCTGCCTACTAGAATCATACGGGCCAGAATGTCTGGCCTACAGAGTGGTAAGAGTTATTGCTTTGAAACACGTGTCACAATAGATTTTAGGAAATAGTGGCATTTACTAAGTTAAACTTAAATTTATATAAAAAAACAATAATTGAACTTAATTGGTTTGGTGATTACATATGAAAATTTCGGTAAAGGAGGTTAAGTTTACTAAGATTTTATGGTGCATGAGTCCTGAATCCTGAGCGCGGTAATTTACTAGAAATAGATGGAATAAAATATATTTAACTCCCTGGAAATCTGATACGCAAAATGATGACAGATCGGAATAGGATGAAAGAAGATGGTTAGGTTTTTTGTAACTGTTTTCATTTTGTCAAAATTATGTAAAAGGAACTGATTGTTGTGGAAATGACTCAGTAACAAGTAAATAAATTGTAAAAAATAAAACTTTTTGTAAAATAATCCAGTTAAGATCTTGCCGACATTTAAATAAAAAGGTTTTCGCTAAATAAAAGCATTCTCAAACCAACCATACATGGTTCTCCTGTGAACTCAAACATAAAAAGCGCCATGAGATTTGTGATATACCATATATGTTTATATATATATCTATATATCTATATATATATATATATTATATATATATATATATATATATATATATATATATATATATATATATATATATATATATATATATATATATATATATATATATATATATATATATATATATATATATGTGTATATTTAGTATCAAAGTACCGAAAATTTTAAGAGTGTGTTGTCAATCATAGGTAGAACGGCGAATGTTACACCTGAGGTGCTAACTATTATATGTCGCTCACTCCTTTCAAGAACGTCATAAATCAAAAATCGTCAATTTCCAGTTGAGCATGTTTTCTGAATGCGCAAAAAATGTACTATATCCCAGCAAAAGAGGCATATTTTAAACTTAATATTTACCCGCTACAGGACAGAAAGTGTTATTTTTACATTTTGAAGAAAAGGTATTGTTTAATTTTTTTTAATATACTTAATATTTTTCAAATGGAGAAAAAACCTACAGGTTTTACCTAAAAAGATCTGTTGCACAGTAAAAAGTTCAATGTTTATTTTTAATAAATTGTATTATATTTTTAAACTTTAAAAACGTTCTCCTAAAAAATCAAGTATTTTGATTTATGACGTTCTTGAAAGGAGTGAGCGATGTGTGGTGTTATATATGAATGGCTAGTTCCTTGTTTAGGTACGTACTCGTTACTGGGTGGCGACCGCACACGTGTGTAAAGTGATCACTTATCCAGCCTAGTGCTTGAACATTAAATAAAGCACAAATTAAAAATTACTGCTTTATTAATTAATTATGGTACTGCTTGATATTTTATTAAATATTTATATTAATAACAAATTGATGATAGTAAGGAAGACAAAGAAAAAAGAGAGTTTAGGGAAGGAGGTAGAGAGAAAAGCTAAGGGATGATGTTTGATGGACAGTTTTTAAACAAAATTATATACTCGTAGCAACTATGGAGAATATCATAGATGTTATAATCATTTAAAATCAACATAATTGTAATCTTGACGTATCATAAATGTAACATAAATAAATTTAAAACAACAAGGAATCTCATAAGGGACAATAGTAATCCTAAATGATTGATTGATAGTAATACATTAGAAAAGATAAAAAATCAATTGTTATTTTCCAAATAAACTTAATGCTTTATTGTTCAATACTCGCAATCTTTATTTTTTATTGTCATTTACTGTCAATCTCTATATCTATATTGACGAATAGTAATTTTAATTAATTCGTCATATCGTAAATTCAATTGTCATTTTCGTGCACACATTAAATAATAATAATAACGAGCTTCTTCGAAACTCATAAAGAGACTTTTAAAGACTTTTAAAGACTCTCAAATAGTTTATTAAAAATTCACCTTTTTTATGTTTTTTTTTTATGGAACGACTTTTTAACCTAAACAAACTAATAAATGTAACCCTGAAGAGGGCAACAGGTTGTTGCCGAAACTAGTTGGTTAATAAAAATGTGAGTGGATCAGAACACAAAGTATTTTTATTTCTCGAAATAATATATAAACTAACTAATCTTATGTTTTAAATATTGAAAGCATTAACTTTGTGGATCACATTGATATATTATTTCGAGAAATAAAAATACTTTGTGTTCTGATCCACTCACATTTTTATTAACCAACTAGTTTCAGCAACAACCTGTTGCCCTCTTAAGGGTTACATTTATAAATAAATGTATAAAAAAATAAATAAATGTAACCCTGAAGAGGGCAACAGGTTGTTGCCGAAACTAGTTGGTTAATAAAAATGTGAGTGGATCAGAACACAAAGTATTTTTATTTCTCGAAATAATATAACTAATATTAGACTCACTTAACTTTATCTAACTTTGCGTTACTTCACATTTCTAATTCTAAGTAGGTACCAACTCTTAAAGAGACTGTAAAAGAGGATACCTATGTAAGAGTTCATTTAAAATTCACCTCTTTCCTGTTTTTTTTTAATTATGGTACGATTTATTAACCTAAACTACCTTAACTCAACTAAGACTTAATATACTTTAAATATATAATATACTATATACTATAATAATAATCTTAATGAAACATCTACATAGTTGCATAGTAAAAAAATAATTATATATTTCCATGATGTGGTTTATTTAGGTAGTACGTTGTCTAGGGATGGAAAGATAGATAAACATATAGAAAGAAAAGTGAACGCTGCACTGAAATCAGTTATAGCAAATAAAAACCTATCAGCGAATGCTAAACTGACTGTACACACACGGAGTCCTGGTTCCAACCCTAATGTTTGGAAGCGAACCATGGAATTCGCAAAAGAAGGTTGAAAGTAGACTGAATGTATCGAAATGCGATCCCTCAGTCAAATGCATCAAAATAATGTATAATAGATTACTTCGAATGCTGAAATAAGGAATAAATGCAAGGCTGAAGTATGCACTATGGATAAAATTGAGAAAGATGTGTTGAGATGGTTTGGACTTGTGAAATAAATTTAGAAGGCGAATTTAGCTAAAAAAAAAGGAGCAGAGGAAGACCGAGTAAAATTTTGCTTGCTCAAGTACGCCAAATGCTTAAAAGCGGCCGATTTGAGAGTCGAAACAATCGGCGTGTATGTATGAGGAGATGTGGAAGACGTTCTTGAAAGGAGTGAGCGATATGTTATGATATCAATATAAATAGCTCCTTATAGGGCGAATTTACATTTGTGAACAAAGATTTGGACATACTCAAAATGTTGTTAGTAAATATACGTTTACTATATGAACTTAAATTAAGTATGTCAAATAAAACAGAATGAAGTAAGTACTGAAATCCGGGATGTTTTTTCATCTTAAAATGCGTGCATAAAAATACATTATACGGACCACTGATTTTCCTAAAAGGTTTTTTTTTTATAAGATTCGATAGTGTGTTTTTACACCAGGCAATATATCAAGGACTTTATCTAGATCTATGCATGAATATAAATAATAAAATAAAAAGCACAACCTTGAAATTTCTGCATCAATTATGTTTTGATAATAGTATAAAACAATATAAGTTGATATTGATCAAATCAATTATTTAAAACAATAGAAATATTTTTTTAATGCTATATGACACATCTGATTTACTTTTATTGTTAAAGCGATTGCTGTGACTCAGTCTGGTCAAATGGAATAAATAAAATTAGAACACACTTCTCATATGTATATTTATTCACAACCAATAAAAGCTTGTGAACAATGAAAATATCAAAAATCCACGAAACAACAATGCAATCGAAATATTAAAAGTCAATGCGACAGCAGCTGTCAAGAAGCAAGCTGTCCAACACGAGCAAATATTAGTGTTGCGTGTGTTGTTGTAACGTTTATGTTAACAGATGGTGCCGCCATTTCAGTCCACAAAGCATACTTTTACCTGTCAAAAATACACATTACAGGTATGTTAAAACACGCGCGTATTTGAATGCAACGCTGTGTAAAAAATATCAAAGCAATCGGTGAATAATTATATTTCGGTATAATCGGTGAACACTTAATATTTAAGATTTTAAACAAAGGAATATTCACATTTTCATTTACATCGTTTTATTTACTGAGGCAATATTTTATATCTCATCAAAAGTATACGGTTTGTACCTTTTATAGCGCTTTATAGTTCTTATGAATGAAGATGAAGTGATGAAATGAAAAATAACGAATTTTTTTTAAATTGTGTCCGCCTCCGTAGTGTAATGGTCAGCACGCTCGGCTACCGTTCTGGAGGTCCTGGGTTCCCGTTCTGGAGGTCCTGGGTTCGATTCCCAGGGGGGTAAAATAAATATAAGTGATTTTTTCGCTTTAATATTTATTTAATATTACCCTGGACTGGTACTTGAAGCGGAGGGCTGATCACCTTTCCTTCATGTGTAAACGATCAAGATAACACTGCGTTTATATGAAGCAGTGCCCTATGCACCATTTGGTGCGGATAGGGGTTTTTATTTTATTTTATTTATTTTTTAAATATGAATGATGAAGTAATTACAATACCATAAAATAATAGAAAAGAAGGATTAAAGTAATAAATATGATTTTAAGGACAAAGAGTAATTATATTCATTATCTTTATGACAACAATCCAAATAGTCGTACGTCTATCGAAAAGCCTTAAAATGGAATCAATGTTTTCCTACGACATATATTCTATCATCCCTCATTGCTTTTTCATTGCAATATCGATTTGATTTATGCAATTTATACTAAAAAAATTATAAATTGTAAAACAAAACTAACTTACAATTTCTTTGTTCTCTAATAACCCTTTGTCTTCCGCGACTTCAAATAAAAATATAAATCGATAATAAAAATTTAAACTAATTAATACACCACAATGAATGGCAATGGAATTCGGTAAGCAACTTCAAATCAGCAATATTGTAGCAAGGAAATCATTGTATATATTTGGTTAATAAAAATGTGAGTGGATCATAACACAAAGTATTTTTATTTCTCGAAATAATATATCAATATGATCCACAAAGTTAATGCTTTCAATATTCAAAACTTCTAACTGTTTTCACAAATTCCGTAAATTATTCAAGCAAATATGAACAGATTTTTTACACACATTCCAATACAAAATTAAATGGTTTAATTAAGGAGTGCTTGCAATAAAGGGTTAAAAAACAACAAAAAACAACTGATATGCAATATGGTGAACAATAGAGATGTAAATGGCAGTTTTGAGTTACGATTCCGAGAAAATGGAGCATGACAGTACTAATTTATCGCTAGCATGATAGATTAGAAGGCAAACAAAAAGTGTAGAAACTTTCACACAAATATACCTCCGTACAAAGTATGCACTACACTGGAATATACTCGGTGCCAAAATATCATTATACTTAATTATAAATAAATTGCCTCGCTATTGACCCGTTTAAATATTATACATTTTTGTTTTATTAATAATCTAACTCACCATCACGCCGCTTCTCCGCAGGGCTAGGCAGAGATTAGAACGCCACAACAATCTTCGCCTCTTCCACATTCATACATACACGCCGATTATTCCGACTGATTATTCCGTGATTGATTACGTCAAGTTTCCTCGGTCTTCCTCCGCTTCTATTACCAACCACATTGGCCTCATAAATTTGAATTATCCTTTCTTCATTCATTCGATTCATATGCCCAAACCATGTTAACACGCCTTTCTGAGATATTTACACAATATTTGTATATAACGAAAATGAATAACTACCTCGTTCATATTATTTTTTGACATCTCAACAAAGATGAAAAAGAATATAGCAGTCTAGGCATTTACGGGGTTTACGACCGTCATAGGCTGGTTTAAATGGTCACTTTACACACGTGCAACATTCACCAATTCTATCCATGATTGACAACCACACTACCAAAATTCTTGGAAGTTCAAAATATATATATATATATATATATATATATATATATATATATATATATATATATATATATATATATTTATATATATATATATATACATATATACATATATATATATATATATATATATATATATATATATATATATATATATATATATATATATATGTATGTATATATATATATATATATATATATATATATATATATATATATATATATATATATATATATATATATATATATATATATATATATATATATATATATATATTTATATATATATACACATATATATAAATATATATATATATATATATATATATATATATATATTAATAAATATATATATATATATATATATATATATATATATATATATATATATATATATATATATATATAGAACTTCACTAGAGACATCTATTGATGAGATGAAAAGACTAATATGAAAATTACTCCTATAATTGTAGATAATCCAGATTTGTGAACAAGTATTTGAACACACTAATAATGTTGTACACTGCCTCATTTTTTTTAATGTAAAAAGTATCTCTTCAATCAGTAATTAACATGAATCATTTACAACAAGACACTGTTCATAAAAAGCATTTAGTAGATCGAATTTCTTGTGAAAATGGACTTATATAAATGACTATTATAGCATACTAATATGTCATTTAAGAATGCATTTTATTCCCACTCGTTATAACTTGTATGTATTAAGAAATATTTAGCATGTGACTATAATTTGCAATCGACCTTCGAAATCTGAATACATTTTCATTGTTAAGAAATGATAATAATGAATAAACATACAATTTTATTGAACCTGCTGGAAGAGATTTTGAGCGAATAAAAATAATACATGTGTCGGTTAATTTATTGTGACTGTTATATTTTTACTTTCCTTGCAAAAATGGGATTAGGTCACTCGACTTTTTTATGCCTTTTATCTATTTTGACTATGGCGTATAGACCGTTCAAAGAAAAGTACGAAAAAACTTATTTTCTGAAATTTTTCCTGAAAAAATTTTCTGAAAGAATTCCATGATTATAAATTTTGGAAATCGTAGTTGAAAAAACGTCGTTATGCCAGATTTTATAATTTTGTACACAGATAGGCACAGGTTTCCAAAAGCAAACATACCTTTATCGTTTGGCAGGCGGTAATTAAAAAAAAATATATGGCTAAAAAAATTGTAACTTTGATTCAGTTATTTTGTGGTAATATGTATCTATGTTCAACTTATGTTTTACTTGGTAAATAATACTATTTTTTATTGTTTCTTGAAAACAGTGGGAGTTTACTTGAATTTAATATTAATCTATTGTAATTAATATTATTTTACAACATTTTGAGTGTGTCCAAATACTTGTTCACAAAATCTGGATTATCTCCAATTACAGGAGTTATTTTCATATTATTTTTTTTGACATCTCATCAAAGATGAAGAAGAATATGGAAGTCTGGGCATTTACGGGGCTTACGACCGTCATAGGCTGGTTTGAGTGATCACTTTACACACGTGTAACATTCACCAATTCTACCCATTATTCTTTTGAGTAGTGTGGTTGTCAATAATGGGCAGAATTGGTGAATGTTACACGTGTGTAAAGTGATCACTCAAACCAGCCTATGACGGTCGTAAGCCCCGTAAATGCCCAGACTTCCATATTCTTCTTCATCTTTGATGAGATGTCAAAAAAAAAAATAATGAAAATTATTTTAAATGTGTGTACCCAAAAATATAACCTTTACAGCTGATAAATAAAATGTTCATTTTAATAAGAGTAGTGTGTAAGAATACCTAGAAAAACATTCTCCTTTACACTCCATTATCTCGGAACATGTTTGCATGATTTAATGCGTTCTGCTAGTATGCTCTTAATATTTTACGAGCATTAATTTGTATTGAAATTTGATCACAAAAAAGTAAAATGATATTGAAATTTAGTGCATGGATGATGACGATTCAAGATTTAGATCATTTAAAAAAATAGGGCACAAAAAATTGGAATAACCGATATTTGGTTTTAGAATGCAACAAAAGATGTAGTATTTAACAATTTTACGAAATCTTTTTTATGAATTTTAAATGCTGGGTTTCGGCGAGTTAGTGATAAAATATTTGCATCAAAAATACTTGTTAGAAGTATCTGAAGATTCTACATTTTTTTACTAAAAATAAAAATAGAGAAATAAAAATATATTATAATAATGTGCAAATAATAACGTATTTCAAATGAAATCAATTTCTCCAATCAATCTTTTGGGAAATTCCTATTAAGTTAAGTTATATAAACAGTTTTTCTTTGGGTTGTTCTTCAGTACCGATTTTTTTATCCATCGTATATATTTATACAAATTTTTGAACCAAACACAACGTATCATTACAACTAGTTCATTTGCATAAATAAGATTTACGATTTGGGTATAATTTGAAACATGGCATTGATGCACATTCCGACGAAGACAAATTTGTGTAAATCACATGCAAGTATTATAATATTACCAACAAAAATGTAGGCATGAAATTGTACAGTCATCATGTCATTATTTAAAAAATAATGATTTTTTTTCAAATATTCGGATATGATATTTTTGCTTTCACGTTGGTTGAGATATGTTTAACATAATTTTTCACAAATTGACGAACGAATTAAAGTATGAAATTATATTTAGAGTAAAAATTTATTATAATTTTTATTTGAAGCACTCACTTTGCGATTTTCCATTTTAAAATTAAAATGTTACTTTATTTTAAAATCACTATAAATATTTCATTGTAACTTAGTTGAAATAAAATATTTACGGTGGTTTTAAAACAAAGTTACATTTTCTTTGTTAAAAAAAAAACTCGAAGCTATTTTAAATAGCACTCATATTATCAAACCAAAATTATTTCTTGGGTCCACTTCAAACAACTAGATCATCATAATATTTTTTTTCTAATTTATTTAAACGATTTACATACGTTTATTTGAAACAAACCAAAAGTAAAATTAAATAAAAAAATGTACCGTTAAAATATCAAATTGTGAGCAATAATTAGCGTGTTTGACAACCGTACCGGAGGTCTAGGGTTTGATTCCCAAGGGGTTAAAAAAAACGTAAGTCATTTTTCACTCCGATATTTATTAAATAACACTCTTGACTGGTAGGTACCTGAAGCGCAGAAATGATCACCTTGCCTTCATGTAATCAACGATCAAAATAATACTTCTTCGATACGATGAAGTGATCTATGCATCATTGGGTAAGAGGGTGCAGAGAAATATTAATGTATTACAGAATTCAAAGTTATTCGTGAATTTGATAGGTTTTTATAAAATTAATCAAAATATTTTTTGTACGCATTAACTGCAAATATAAAAAAACCTGATTAAAATACACGTATAAATACGATTAATGCGTATTTTTGAGTTCATATTTTTTTCAGTAAGAGCCCGAAAATTCGTTTAATCATTAATTTGCCGTTTGATATTGATGCATGTAGTAGAAATATACGCAGTAAATTATTTGCTTAAAACGAGTTTCTTGACGCTAAAGAGATGTCAAATCCTGTATGAGGCATATCGTTTACCGATCAGAAACATCTAGTTTATAAATAATTGATAAAGCTGTTGAAATAATTTATGGGCATCTAAATGGAATCGTAGAAAAATCAAGAAAAAACAATATTTATTGATCCAGGAATCAAACAGCACAATATAAAGGAATAGTAAATACATACAAAATATGCATATTACTATACTATATTTTTCCTAAAAAGAGTTATTTTTTAATGGAAGTGGTGAAATTATCAGTTAGGTATTTATGGAAATATTAGTTAAGTTTTTGTCCGCTTCCGTAGTGTGCTACCATTAGGTCAGCACGCTCGGGTGCCGTTCTGGAGGTCCCGGTTCGATTTCCAAGGGGGGGTTAAATAAATATAAGTGAATTTTCCACTCTAATATTAATTTAATATTACCCTGGACTGGTACCCGAAGCGGAGGGCTAATCACTTTTTTTCATTTGTTATTAGACTGCGGAATCCCTAATATTATTTGTATCGGGTTGTGGTCCCGTGGTAAGTGTCGCGGACTCTTAAAGTCAGAGTTTCTTGGTTCGAACCCACTCTACAATTTGATACATATTTCTAATAATGAGTCGCTTAGGCTCATAGAAAAGGTATGGAATTGAAATAATTGTGTAAATAAAAAAAACATAATTTCTTATATATTTATCTTTTCTTTCCCCCCTGGGAATTGAACCCGAGACTTCCAGCACAGTAGCTAAATACGCTAACCATTACACCACGGAGGGGAACAAAAAAATACAGTATATTATCAAACTGAAAAGGTCGTATAAGGTAAAAAAAGTAGCATTAATGTTCCTTTTCAAAAATTTCATTCAAGTATCTATTCATAAATAACATAATACTGGTAGGTACTTACATTTTGACACCGTTTTTCTCCACCCGGTCAGCATTTTAGAAAAGTTTTTTGAACGAATTAATTTTTTTTAAAACAACCACAAAACTGTTTAAAATTATTCCGCTGTCAAAGTGAACGGAAAATATTAAATTTGCTACTTTCACGTCAACAATTTACAGTGGTGATATTAACATACCGCAATTTAATTAATGAAAATAATTTCATGGATTTACAATAACTTTCACTGCACCATTAAATCCAGTATTGTTTTAAGACAATTTATTTTTATTTAAAAACCGTCTTGAATCGCTCGACGCACAAGAAAACTCGTATAAAATATTTTCGTTTTTATTCATGAAAATAAAATAAAAGCTTGCAAAAGACGCAACGTCAAATTCACGGTACTATCAATAGCAATATTTTTGATCGTTCTATTGTTTATATGGTATATTTTCTACATATACAATTGGTACATCTGCGTAGAGATCGACGCGAAGACGATGCTCTGGCCGCGAGAGTCAATAGCGGAATAACCTCTGGAAATGACAGCAAGTTGTTTAAATACTCCCGCCAATAAAGCAGCGGCCAATCAGAGCCGGGTGTGTGTTTTTTCTTCTTCTAGTTTGTTTGGTATGTGACAGTTTAAACAACAGGTGACAGATTAGACCTGAGAGACGAATCGCTGTTCTTGAAATTTGTGTACTTGGAATCTTTGTGAGATTAAGAGTATTATAGCATTGTGTAAATGTAATTTGTATCGTAAAACTTTTATTACATCGCACCTCAAATGCAGTATATACGTACAAGTTACCCAGTATATATATATATATATATATATATATATAAATATATATATATATATATATATATATATATATATATATATATATATATATATATATATATATATATATATATATATATATATATATATATATATATATATATATATATATATATATATATATATATATATATATATATATATATATATATATATACATAGAAAAAATATTTCAATGATTTTTTTTTAAAAACTTTACTTTTCAATAACTCTTTACTTTTTTGTATTTATTTCGAAGAAAAATCGATTTTTTCAATACAAAAACAATATTTTAAGCATGAAATTCAATTGCGTCAAATGTTACTTAGGTTTAAAGAAAATTAAGTTACATAAAAGTAGTAACATACAAACCAAACTTTTTTTTAAATATATATTTCTTAAATATACGAGTAAATATTCATTTTCAAATTTTTAAACATAATTAACCTTACTTATGTATTTTTTTACAAAAATGTTAATAAAATAAGTATATAACCACTCACCGAGATTTTTACGTCTACCGGTTTCGAGACGTACCCGTCTCTTCGTCAGGACAATCACTAACACAGCATGCAAACAATACTACCCTTCACCACCATAGCACCATTTACACACTCAAAACTACACAAAATGTCTAACACATGCAATTTCATAAGGATAATAATCCCATTAGACCTCCTAGGTTGTGTCATCATGTAATTCCCCAGCTTTTAAATTAGCGTCATTTATTACAAATACATCAAATAATTAAAATATTTTCCAAACTAAGTACACAATTAAAAACTCATTAGAGCTAATAGACACACTTAAAAACCTTGTACTCCCCAAAAATGCAAAACTAGTGTCGTTCGATGTCGTCAACTTATTTACCAACGTAAATATAGAACAATCAAAAGTAATTATAAAAGATATTCTGAAGGGTAGTATTGTTTGCATGCTGTGTTAGTGATTGTCCTGACGAAGAGACGGGTACGTCTCGAAACCGGTAGACGTAAAAATCTCGGTGAGTGGTTATATATTCTAATTTTATTAACATTTTTGTAAAAAAAAAAAATAAGTAAAAATGACTAACCACAAAGTAAATGATTTAAATATTAATAATATTGAGAATATATTTAATCTTTTCTGCAGAGACCCACCAAGCCACCTTATGTGTCTTGTCGGTGGTGTTTATTTTACAAACATTTTTTTTAAAATCTTTTTTAATTTAATATGCATACAACAAAAAAAATCTTATAAAAACTGTTTTCAAATTTTTCATAATACTATCTCTTAAGCACGTATTTACCCACTACAATACAATGCTTTTGACACAACAGAAAAATAGCAACACAAAAATACTTTGTAAGCAATTTTTCAAATAAATATAAATACACAGTTTCGCACGAAACTCTTTTTACTAATATTTCAGCAGAAACTAAGCCGTTCCTTTTGATAAGAATATACAAGTATGAAAATTAACATGGCTTGACTTGTGACTGGCAGCTTTAAGTGAACCCTTTGCACGCTGTCTCCGTAACGCTTTAGTGGTGGACTTGGCATTCTTATCTATGAAGATTTGATTAGTGCTACAGGCACCTTCGACAAAATATTATTTTGTTCATGTTAACGCATCATATATTCTTATAAGATATATAATAATAATAATAAAACCCTTATCCGTACCCCAATGGTGCATAGGGCACTGTATCATATAAACGCAGTGTTATCTTGATCGTTTACACATGAAAGAAAGGTGATCAGCCTTCCGCTTCAGGTACCAGTCCATGGTAATATTGAATAAATATTACAGTGAAAAATTACTAATATTTTATTTTACCCCGCTTGAGAATCGAACCCGGGACCTCCAGAACGGTAGCCGAGCGTGCTGACCATTACACTACGGAGGCGGACAAAAAGATATTATGGGATATAATTTTTATTCCGTTTATATTCAAGTGTGATATTTCCCAACTTATTTTTATAATTTTTTTATCATATTCAATATAACACCTTAGTGTCGACATTTGCACATACAAACATAAACAAGATTGTTATTTTTAAAAGAGAGAATTCTATTCCAAGAATAACGAATCTCTTTTTTTGGGTTTGTCCACACCAAATTCATCTACAAGGAAAAATGTGGCTCCCTAAGATAATCAATCCAAAATAACAATAACTTATGCCGAAGGCGAAGTTATAAACAATAACAATATTTGAATAAATTATACCGTATAATATAGGGTGACCCATAGTTAAGTGAACGATCAAAAGGTACCGCCATTGTTTTTTTCAGTCACGCATAATATTCTGTGGTACAATATTCACAGAAATCCTTAAATTCGAGACGCTAAGTATTTTATGTGTGATATGAGGTATGAATATCTAGCTCTCTTAGATTGATCAGAAGATTAATTTTACACAACATTGATCGATTATAACAAATTTATGAGGCGAATGTACTTGGGAAAAGGAACAGAGGAAGACCGAGAAAAACATGGCACGATCAGGTATGCCAAATACTTGAAAGTGGTGAGGTTAGGAGTCGTAACAATCGGCGGGCATGTATGAGGAGGTGCATTTACGTGGAAGAGGCGAAAAATGTTTGCAAAGACAGAGTGGTTTGGCGTTCTATTCTCTCTGCCTACCCCTGCGGGGAAGCGGCGTGATGGTTAGTTAGTTAGTTAGTTAGATTATACCTACTCGATCACAGATCACAGTTTACAAATTTTAAGTTAGAAAATAAATTTAAGTAACGCCATTTTTAAAATGATGAAAATCAATGAATTTAGCTAACAATAATCTGGTCTGGTCTTTGCTTTCCATTTTTCTTAATTTTTAAACTCCACCCCTTGACTAACCCTCCCTCCCCCTAACTTACCCCCCTCCTTATTTAGAGAACAGATAATTATTTATGCTTTAGTTTATATTTAAACCTGAAGATGGAAGCACAGCTACCTAGTCGTTATAATAAAATAAACTCAAGTGGTAAAAAAACATTTTTTTTAATAAAAAGAGAAATATTTATGTTTTTTATAATTTACACAAATATTTCAATTTCATACTATTTTTGTGAGACTAAGCGGTTCATTTTTAGAAATACGTATCACATTGTGGTAGAGTGGGTTCGAACCGAGAAACTCTGACTTAAGAGTCCCCGACACTAACCACGGGACCACAACCCGACACTGTTTTTCATTTTTCAATGAAAAGTTCGTTCAGACTCTTAATAATAATTCTACATCATTTCAATAACCAGAAATCCATTATCATTACCAGGATATTGAAATTCATGTATTCCTCATAATTTTACCAAAATATTACAGAATATTGAATTTTCCCAAATATTTACAAATCGTACTGACGGCTAAAATATTGAGTCAATATGACGTTTTTTTCTATCTTTTAACAAGCAAATATCGTATCCATATATGGACAATTCGAGGAGCCAATTAGAACACTTAAAATATGTAGGTATGTATAATGTGTGGGTTGGTTAATTTTACTTTACTCATATTCATGAATATACGTGTTTTAAATTGGACAATACATATAGAAAACCGGTTTTAAAACATTAGAAATAAAAGTCCAGAACTAAAGTCAAATTTATCTTTAGATAAACAAACAAATATACAGGATTGACCAACTGGAATCGAATCTAGAACCAGTATCACATCGATAAAGTCAGTATTTCACCTATATATTTTTTTTTAATCTGTAACATTCCTTTACTTGCTCTCCGTCTTACTCCTCATTACTAAAGATTGTGACCCTTGTCGAAGCAATGACTCTTCTCTAATTATCCCTTGACTGCGCTGCACGTAGCGTTCCAACCACCGAGGTGCCTGCTGCTGTCTTAACTTGATCGGTCCATCGTGTGGGGGATATTTCTCTCCCTTTCTTGCCCTCAGGCTACCAATCACAACCAGTCGTTCCAAGCTATCCTCATTGCCACGCACAACGCCACCAAAGAACTGAAGAATCCATCGTGTCCAAACACTGGCCAGAGTCAAGCCATCCAAGTGTACTCCTGACGAATGGACTCGTTGGTGCGTCTACCTGTCCATGGGATTCAGAGCATGTGCCTCCAACACCACATTTCAAATGCCATTTTTTATTTATTTATTTATGGTATTACTGCTTTTTACAAAAAAGAACATAGAAATTAGAAATTAAGATAGATTACATAGAAAATAATAATAAATGATATAAAATTCAAATAACAATAATGAAAAACAAATAGATAAGTATAAGTAATAAAACAAATGCAAAACTTGGTGAAAAAACAAAAAAAAGGTTAAAAAAAACTGGTACAAATTAGGGAAGCTAATAATCGAAATAAAATTCGTACCAAGAAATCCAAAAATTGTTCTGTAAATTTTGACTTAAAGATGTTTATTAATGAACTAAAAATATCAATGGCCCGTAATTATAGCCATATCTTATTTTCGTCCCTATTATAAGTAATAAAATCGAACCTATAGATCAACTTGATTGCGTTTTCATACATATATATTTTTTAATAAGTATAAAAAAACACTTATGTGGAATATGTATGTAGATTATTAGACACAGAAGCAAAATATTATTATTTCGAGAAATAAAAATACTTTGTGTTCTGATCCACCACATTTTTATAAACCAACTAGTTTCGGCAACAACCTGTTGCCCTCTTCAGGGTTACATTTATTACTGAAGAGGGCAACAGGTTGTTGCCGAAACTAGTTGGTTAATAAAAATGTGAGTGGATCAGAACACAAAGTATTTTTATTTCTCGAAATAATACATCAATATGATCCACAAAGTTAATGCTTTCAATATTCAAAATATATTATTATTTATTTATTAGCAAATTGAGAAGGATCTCATATGAAGTTTATTTGTATTTGAGGGAGCACAATATGGGATTGTAACATTTTTATGATAATGTCAAACAATGATAATAAATTACATGCATAGGTAAAATATAAACTATTTCTTTGTATTATTTTTTGACATCTCATCAAAGATGAAGAAGAATACGGAAGTCTGGGCATTTACGGGGCTGACGACCGTCATAGGCTGGTTTAAGTGATCACTCTACACACGTGTAACATTCATCAATTCTACCCATTATTGACAACCACACTACTCAAATTCTTGGAAGTTCTAAATATATGAACCAATTTAGAAACCTTGTTCTTGAATCACTAGAACTACACTAGAGACATCTATTGGTGAGATGTTAAGAAGCTTTTTATCAAGCAGAAACTCTTGTATTAGTATGTGAGGTCCAAATCCTGGATATCAATCACACACATGAGAAACGCCAGAAAATACCATTTTCATTTTTATTATTTAAGCTTATAATTTGACCAGATAATTTATTTACAACATTTTGAGTGTGTCCAAATACTTGTTCACAAAATCTGGATAATCTCCAATTACTTGAAAATAACTCCTGGAGATTATCCAGATTTTGTGAACCAGTATTTGTCACACTCAAAATGTTGTATTTCTTTGTTTTTCTCTGGGCACATTTTTTTTAAGAATATATACTGAAAAAAATTAACTCCTTACCTTTCGATAACTCTTTTCTTTTCAAAACCATGCATTTATTTCGAAGAAAAACTCTTGTTTTCGATACAAAAACGGTGTTTTGAGAAAAAAACAATTACGTTACATGTTATTTGACTTTAAAACAAAAATGTAGTGCGGGCTATTGATTACTGGTTCTAAAATAGAGTCGCGCAATTAATTGACAAGCAAAATTACGCGAAATCGCTTTTTTCGCGTAATTTTGCTTGTCGCGAAAAAGAAAACAAACATCTCGACGCATAAAACATAGTTTTGCAAAACGTCATTCCTAAAACAAGCGTAAATATTATTTTCCATCGCTATAATCTTATGTAACTACATATTATGTATGTACATACGTAAACTTATGTTGCTACATATCGTGGGTATACTGGCAAAAAACGTTAACTCGAAAATATGAAATTCTGACTTAGTGATGCATATTATAAAGTTTTCAACGTTTTTTGAACTGGAAAACTACACTTTTGTTGTTTAAAATATCATATTTAGGTAATTTTAAAACTAAATTAATCTTTAAGTTTAACTGCGGGTTTTTTATGCAGGCTAATAGATTTAATGAACAGGGTTTATTCAAACAGGGATTTTAGAGTTGACGTTTTTTACTAGTATGCCCACGATATTATGTATGTACATATACAAATAAATCAGTCAGAGGTGTTTGAGTGGGGTCCTGTAGTTAGCTAGTGTCGTGAAATCTGAGGCTTTAGGTTTGACCCCACACTGACACACCTTATTCTTATTTAAAAACATAAGCAGCTTATGCTTACCTGAAAATAGCATTGAATATTCAGTAAACCCCCCTATAACGTTGAGATAAGAACCACGTTATCGGAGAGAATGTTTTGGAGCTTAAATGTTTTCCGCTGGTTAAAATGAAAATATACAATTTTAAACATTAACCCCTTATAACGTCCCTTCCGATAACGCCTCAACGTTATAGTAGGGGATTACAAAAAAATAATACAAACGGTATTTTAAGCATAAAATTCAATTAGTTCAAATGTTACCAAGGTTCAAAAAAAATTAAGTTGCGATTAATCATCATGTGCCTTAAAGCAGTTTATTCGCCAAATCATTTTCTTATTTTGGATATGTAACCATGTTCATGAAGATATGTTGACACACTTATCCTTTATACGCATCAACCAATTTCAATATAAAATGTTTTGCATGGTATCAGATGTCAATAGTTATAACACTGTATTAAAAAAAATACACTATCATTTTTTGTCGCTCAGATTATGATTCGATTCCTTTCAAATGTGCTCTTTCAAAATACGTTCCACTCGAGTACGTGTGATATTATCAGACTTCATTATGTAAATTAATGTAATATATATATTTTTTTACTTCTGATTTTGGTTACAATGGCTGTTCTTATGTGCCATAATTTTCGAAAACGTGTCTCGTATATTGTGCATAATGCAATGTAGCAGACGGTATGATACAATAACAAAATTCGATATGTTGTGGCCCAAATTTGGCTTTCCTTTTTTTTCAGATTTATATATTAGAGTTGTTTTTTTATGAAAATAATTACATGACTTAAAATTGTAGAATTCATTTTCAAACGAGACGTTACATTATTCTTTATAACCCTTATCCGCACCCAATGGTGCATAGGGCACTGTATCGAATTGACGCAGTGTTATCTTGATCATTGCTTACATGAAGGCAAGGTGATCACTCTTGCCCTTCAGGAACCAGTCCAGGGCAATTTTAAATAAATATTACAGTGTAAAATCACTAATATTTATTTTCACCCCCCTCTGGGTATCGAACCCGGGACCTCCAGCACGGTAGCTAAACACGCTGACCATTACACCACGGAGGCGGACAAACATTAAATTATTATAATGCAGAGATAATGTATGCACCACACTGCATCAAATAGTGACCTCGAAAGGGTGCAATTTATATTTTTGAATGATCCTCGAATTACTCAATGTAGAAAAACTAAAACCAATGATTCATATTTATTTGTGCTTACTATTGTCAAAAAACATTTTTTCCTTATGTAAAAAACATCTTTATTGGCCAGTGAGCACTTTTATCCAATATCGATTGGCCTGGCCTTACTTTGGGCATTCATTTCCGTAAGCAAGCTTTGGATTTAATCCAATACCGCATATCGGTGGCGTATTTTCGTGTGCGTGTTCAACAGGAGACAGTAATGGCTAAGCACTTTTTTTATGCAATATTATCAAACAAAAAGTGACGCGAGCAGGAGCTATGCAGAAGAGAACTTGTCGTGTCCCCGAGAAACTATTTTTGAGCTGGTGTTTTCATGGTGGTTTATCAGCTACACAACAACGAACACCCCAAAATACATCAATATATATGTTATTGTTTTTACAAACCCATGATCGAGGCAAGTTCAAGAACCGTGTTTTTTGGAGATAATACTTCCTCGTATTGCATTTGCAAACGGAAACACAAGTACGGGAATGCGATGCGATGCGTTGAAAAAAAAATATATATAAACGCCTAAGTTCAGGCAATTTGTTTAACAGTTGAGATTGGTAGATTACAGTAAACAAAACGAAGGCGTAACATCAAATTACTAAGAGCGACGGTATAAACATATCGCTCACTCCTTTCAAAAACGTCAAAAATCAAAAAACACGATTTTCAGGAGAACGTTTTTAAAGTTTAAAGATATAATATAATATATTGAAAATAAATATCAAGCCACTTATTGAACTTTTTACTGTGCAACAGATCTTTTTAGGTAAAACCTGAAGGTTTTTTTCTCCATTTGAAAAATATTTAGTATATTTAAAAAAATAATTAGCGGACAAATATTAAGTTAAAAATATGCCTCTTTTGCTGGGATATAGTACATTTTCTAGACATTCCGAAAACATGCACAACTGAAAATTGACGATTTTTGATTTATGACATTCTTGAGAAATGAGTGAGCGATATGTGCGTAGCTATTTAGTTATCTGAATGCAGGACTATCCTAACTGCATATAACGAAATTTTACAGGGGAGGTTATAATTTTTTTGAAATTAAGTATGTACTCTCAATTATTAAGTTGTATTTTTTTAATATTTATATTCAAAATGCTTGAATAGCTTAAAACGAATTTTTCAAAGACAATTTTAATAACCCTGGTATCTGAGTGCGTCTGAACAGATTTGCTTATGAGCATACTAGTATCGATGTATGGAAACTAGTATGCTTATCTCAAGCAAATGTATACAGCTAGAGAGCATGCTCAAAAGCATACTTTATTAGTAGCATGTGTATCTGTATTTTAAGTTTATATCACACTGACGGGCGAAGGCGAGTGAAATAAAAGGGTTTTTGTTGCTGTTTTTCCTTAGACGAATATGCGGCAAAAAGATGTATGATAGATGTTCGAATGGTAAAATAAGAAAATAAATGCAAGGCTGAGATAAGCATTATCTATAAAATTAAGAAAGGTGTGTTGAAATGGTATTGACATGTGGAATGTATGAGTAAGAAAAGAACGGTGAAACAAATTTATGAGGTAAATGTAGTTGGAAAAAGAAGCAGAGGACGACCGAGGAAAACTGACTGTTAAGAAAGATTGGTGTGACGTTTTATTTTCTCTGCCTACCGCTGCGGAAAAGGAGCGCGATGATAAGTCAGTAAGTGAGTTTGATAACATAAGTTAAAAATAATCGTCAACCTTTAAAATAGACCCATGTAATAAAGAAGTTATAGCACAATTGTGTGTGCCTTAGTTGTTACTCTTGTGTTGTATAATAAGAAACTTTACAAACAAAATCATTTAGTACGTCTTCTCCGCGTATGTCAAATAATTGGTTTTGGATATTAAACTTTAATTTTATACTAACATGTGGTCCATTAAAACTACAGATATGCATATGCACATATATACACACATAGATAACAGAGAAACAAGTAGTTATATTTTCGAGATAAGATTGTCTAACCAAGACAAGGTAGAGAGATCAATATAACAATATGTATACATATTATGTATAATAATGTCTACACAATAATATTTCCATACAGAATCTAGGTCGGAAAATTCCAACAGATAATCCAGACTAGAAACTCCAAACGTTCTACATGGCTATATATTCATTCATTTTCAAACAAAATTTAATTCATTCATTTATATTTTAAATCATTGCTCCGCAAAGTGTGTGCCGCGGCACACTGGTGTACTGTGGTGATTAGTTGGTGTGCCGCGAAAAAAAGTCTAATTTTGTGAAGATATTAAATAAACTTTGCTATGATATTACATGTTTCCGCATTATGTTTTGATAATAAATCAATATTTTGTTTTTTTTTGTTTGGTGTACCTCTGAATTTTTTTTTATTTGGCAGGTGTACCTTGAACAGAAAAAGTTTGCGGAACGCTGTTCTAAATAATTTGGCAAATCCTTGGATATCATTTACCCCCGCAAACGGGCGTTTTCCTATTTCGGAATTCAAAATGTATGAATCTCATGGAAAAACTACGTATGAATCACACGGTTATTTATATTTTCCAGCGGAAAATATTCCACTTTCGGAATTTGTCTATGGAATTTATGCATTCGGAATTATGATAAATTGCCAACGGAAAAGGTCCGTTTGGCAATATGGTATATAGTACTTTTACAGATACTTATATATTTTACCAGAAACTCTTCACTCACAAATAATATTATACATATCAATTTATTTTTTAAAAAAAGCGAATCTTATTTTATTCCAGTACTACCTTTGAAAACGCATCATTTTTATTTAAAAAGTTGTATTGAATAAATCTTATTTTTTATAGTAGTACCTACGTAAATTAATTTGATTCCTTTTTAAAACTTTGATAAAATACATATTACAAATACGCAACTCTTTGCAATTTTTAAATATGATATGTTTGAATTATATATGTGGCAAACAAAAAAAAAATACACGGTAGAACACAAATCTACACTACCGATTACATTTTTTCACCTAGTTGTGCAAAATTCGCTGAATAATATTACATGGCTAAAATATTTAAACATTTATTTATTTACTTTTATGTTATCCATTATCCTTTATTTTTAAGTCAACAACAAGGTTTTTGCACCATTGGATGTAGATAAGATAAAAACAAAGATGGTATGCATAATTTGTATGCACATCACATTAAGGGTGAACAATACTTAAATCTAGTGAAAGGTTCATCTTCGAGATGAACTTTTACATGACTTTACAATACCAAAATGTTATACCAAACAATTCCAACAGAACTTTAAATATTTGGGAACCGAGAACTTCTATAAAATTCCTACAGATATTTTTAAAAAAATTAGACATTTAAATGCTAAAATAAATTACATGAATTATATAAATCAAGTTAATCTAAGAAAGAAAAAAATATATTTTTAAAAATAATAATAAATTATATATTACCAACATAAACAATAAATAACACGCTTAAATTCCTCCCCAAGCACAAGATCTTAGTCTCTTTATTGGAGAGAACTGCATTATTAATTTTTATGATTGAAAAAAGAATGTTTAGAAAATGATTTTTTTATTAGACTTTTGAAACCATATTAAATAATAATAAAATATTTTTTTTAAAAACATCGCTCTTCGAAAACAAGTAAGCAATATTATTTTACCATATTGGTACATAGATCGTTTGTAGTTCAACCACTTGCCTTATCTGATAAGCGACGAATTCGCGCCACTTTATTTGTGCACACAAATATCAGCTGATTTGTGAAATAAAAAAGAAGTAAAAACTTACCGTCTCCATAAACGTGATAATGTGTTTCCAATACATCCGTAGAACACTTTCTAATCAAAGGTGTCCTATCATTTCGTCCTTTTTTCAATAAAGGTGTATTTTCTGATAGAGTTATATCTAAACTAGAACAACTATTGTCACATTTTTCATATAAACGGGCGTTCATTTTGACAGTTAATGCACAAAGATTCTATGTTATGTTTTATTTTTCACGTGAAATAAATAAATAGTTTATTAGTTCGGTGCAAAGGGGTCAATAATCACTTATGAATAAGTTGTGCTTGATTAATTAAAGTCTTTTAAAACAATATATTTGTATTTTTCAAACGATAACTAAACGACAACCATCGCGGTCGAGTCTAGTTCGCGAACTTCACACCAGTTTTAATGTCAAATGTCAGATAATTTTAATATGTATTTTATTTTTCTGAGATAGCATAATTCAATAAATAAAGTGAAATGGTGTATAATAACGATAAGTAATGCATACGACTAAGTCATGAACACGGCATCTTCTCAGAAGTAAGAATAGAGGATAGAACGCAGACAACATTTAATTTACCTTTTGCATATTTCAGACGATAATTTTGCAAAACAATTGTGGCCATGAGTTATTTTCATTATTATATAAACAAAATTACCTTTTTGCACTTTATCTTAAACGAATATGGAATATGATCATACTTTTATTATTTTTAATTATGTCTCTATTCACAAGAATGGCGCATAAATGCAGCTATTTACTTCGCGAGAGTCCCGCTAGATGTCACCTCTTACTCGCATATGGATGGATGCTTGGATATTCAATATAATGTCTACAAGTTTCAAAAATCAATCATGAGTGAAATGGTGAATGTTACGCGAGTGTATGATGCAATAACTTATACCACCCTATGACAGGTCGTAATTTCTGTAAATTTTTAGACTTTCAGTCACTTCCCATCAATTACTTTGTTCTGTGAGACGTCTGTAGTATATATTTGTTATTATATCCATATTGCCTGAATTCTTGGAAGTTGTATATATGTAAAATCTTAACACCCACTTTTGAATTTCAATTGAAACTGCCATCTGTTGAGAACTTCGTGAAGTAAAAAACTTTCTCTTTCTGACCATGTGGGAGAATTCATTCTTATTTATTTTCAAGTATTCAGAAACCTGAAATATTATTTCAATTTATATACTAATTGTGAACAATTGATTATTTATGATATTCGTCCAGTTTATTTATTTGATTGTACTTAAGAAGTCTGTCCGCTTCCATAGTGTAATGGTCAGCACGCTCGGCTACCGTTCTGGAGGTCCCGAGTACGATTCCAAGGGGGGGTCAAATAAATACAAGTGATTTTTTCACTCTAATATTTATTCAATATCACCCTGGACTGGTACCTGAAGCGGAGGGGTGATCACCTTTCCTTCATGTATTAATGATCACGATAACACTGCGTTTATATGCAGTGCCCTATGCACCACTGGGGTGCGGATAAGGGTTTGAAGAAGAAGAAGTACTTGAGAATTGAATTTCACTACCGAGAGCAATGTATTGGATTTCTCAACTGAGACGAGGAAGGCAATATGAGAGTCCGAGGATTTACACAGTTTACGACCTAGAATTGGTTGGCTTAAGTGATCTCTATAGACTGTATAACATTCTCTATTCTGTCCATAGTTTATCATTTGTATGAAAAAAATATTTAGATGAGAATAAGTCCTGGTTTGAAGGGCTTACAACCTGTCATTATGTGATTTAAGTAATCACTTCATACACTTACTCTTCACTGTACTGTACTTTACTGTACTTACTCTTCACCTTTTCATTTATGATTGACAATCATACAAACCAAATTTTAAGAGCCGTAAATACCCCGACATCTATATTCGTATTAACTGCTATATTTTTGTTGATCGATATAAATAAATGTTTGTTTGTTCAAAATCTTAAACCGATCGAGTTGAAAAATTTCTACGCCATTGCATTAGATTATGGGCGTGTTTATGTATACAAATGTGATTTTTTACTACAACAGCAGCGCCATCTATTGAACACACATAATACTTAAAATGCTAATTGTGGACAGCGTGCTCTTGACAGCCGATGTCACTTAGCATTTTCAATGTTTTAATTAAATTCTTGTTTCATAGATTTCATAATTTGATTGCTTCACAAGTATCGTGAAATTATACATATTATAAATGTGTTTTTTTTAGTCACAGCAATGCATAGCTGGAACAACTAATATATAATTAAAAATATTGCAGATTGCTAATATTCCGCTATAGATGTGGCCAAACAATTATTCTTCTTCTATCCATGTGTGCTCCCTAGGTGGAGCATATGGCCAACACGAGTCGTCTCCAAGTCACTCTGTCACGCGCCATCTCCTTGGCTTCCTCCCAGGTCAGTCCGGCGTCTCGAAGTTCCGCTGAGTATAGTCGGTGAATGGTCGTCAGCGGCCTTCCGGGGCGCCGGAATCCTCGGGGTTGGAAGAAGAGACACGAGGGATTGATGCCCTCAGGTGGCATTCTAAGGACATGTCCCAACCATGTCCACCTTCTCCTCTTCAGGACTTCCAGTATGAGGGGCTGTTGAGTTCTTCTCCTCACTTCGTCATTCCTGACGAAGTCATACCAGTTTATACCCAGTATTCGCCTCAGGCATCTATTTTCAAAACTTGCTAGTTTCTTGCTTTGAGTTTTGGTGAGGTGCCACGACTCACATCCGTACAGCAACACTGTTAGGATGCAGGCGTTAAAGAGACGACACTTGGTTTTTGTCAAGTAAAGCAGTGAGTCCCAGACATTGCGCATTTTATTGAATATAGCTCCTGCCGTTCCGAGCCGTACATTCAGTTCCTTCTGGACACTACCATCCTCCACCATGAGTGTTCCAAGGTATCTGAAGGTAGGTAAACAATTATAGGATATCAAATCCTTGAATGTCAAATCAATTTTGGATAATAATAAATACAAGCAACCAAAATCTAACAAACTTTATATAATTTATTTAAAAATAAAAATAAAAACATACATTCTGTAATACTACATACAACCGAATACCTTATAGAGGCTTTTTCATTATTATCATTATTTAAAAGTATAGATTTATTATTTTTATTAAGTACATGAACTTATTTGATATGTTGGACATAATATTGTAAGGATCACGTCTATTTGCCGCAGATAGCTTTAACATGAATCACAACAATAAATTTTATCATCACAAATTTTTAACATGTTATAAAATTGTGTACTATGTTTTCTTTATCTCAATTTGTGTAGTGAGCATTCTATAAATAAATAAAAAAAAAACACTTGTTAAAATTGTATAAAAGCTGACGATACATATTTATTTTGCCATATAATAAACTGTATTTGTATGGTTTAATTAAGATTTTTAAGGGCCTAATGAAAAGAAGGATTATTATACAAATATCACCCGAATCAGAAATAAGTTTTTAGCTAAAAATACGCCATACATATACATTTCTGTATATTTTTATTTAAATTCTCAGTAAAATAAAAATATTCAGAAGGAATTAAACATAATGAAATCACAACAAAAAAATAATTAAAAACTTATTTACGATGAAATCTTTACTCCGATATTGATAATGATTTATTTAAGAACTACTTTTACTTAAGACTGTTTTATGAAGAGATGCTGATAATAATTTATTTAAAAAAACATTGGTTTTTCACTTCAGAGGCATAATTGGCACAAAAAAGTGCACAATTCAAAACTCAACGGCAGTGTTAAGGCTGTCTTAATAATTAATAATGAACCCAGCAACCATTAACAATTTTTGATCCTTTGTAACCGATTATTTATTTTGGACTACATGAACAGTATCGTTAGAGTCGTTCTACAAGATATAACTGTAACACTTAAAGCACATGCGCAGGTAAAGTCAGTACTATTATATAAGGTTCGGATTCGATTCCGAATGATAAGCGTACTTAAACTAAATCACCCAACAAACTCTCGATATGTAAGTCGCATATATCAACAACTGGGCGGATAACTGAAATAACTATACATGGGCGGAATGCTCCTGATGTGTGTTTGTATCTACAGCAGTCTTAAATTTATCTTAATATAAATTCACATAAATCCCTCTTAAATACAGATATTGTCCATTGTTTTTGGGCTTTAAGTATTTCAAATTTCTTATTTAACAAAAACACAAATTTTTATTAATTTTATGAATGGTTGATTAGTACAAAAAAAAAATTATTTAAAAACCTTTGCATAAATTGTTTTCATCCTATCACTAGTATAAAATAAAACATGGATAATATACAGAATATATATCATATAATAATGTAAATATATGTACATTTTTTTCATACAGTAAGACTTTTTTGTTAATGTCTAAAGATCGTTAGGCATGACTATTTTTGTATTTATTTTTACCAAAATTTATGGTAAAACTTACTGTCTGGAGTATCTAAAAAAATACATTACTTGTAATACTGTTATTATGGAATGTAAGAAAAATATATACAATGGGATATTTTAAAGATTAAGCAACACAGCACAAACTATTTCATATTTTACTTTGTATTTTTTCAGATTTCCATCTCTGTAACTTAATGCTTTTTATTTATTTTAGGAATTTTAACACATGATGGCAAGATTTTTTACTAAAACATGATCAGCCGGGAGCATTGAAGCAATTTAATCTTGATAACTATCAAAACCTTGATCACAATGAATCTACTGTTTTAATGACTGGACTCGTAAAATAAAACAAGGTATGTATGTATAAGTTTTTTAGTGAGGGGGTAATGGGTGCTTCACTGTGTAAAAGTCTTTTTTTGTTTGTTTGTTAAACATTACAATTTGTTTTGAATCATGTTGGCACAAGGATTTGGCTGCTACAGTTCATCATTAAGTTCTTCACCAAATCCTTCATCCGGGTCTAGTCATAGATTCAGCCCCAAGTACTCGGACACAAAGACGCGGAATATCTTGTTCAAGTTCTGGACGGTGGGCATGTGTATTGCGCTCCGATTGTCTGACGGCTTGTGCCAAACATCGGGGAACGGGGAAGGAATGATGTGTAGAATGGGCACGCCTGAAAATCATACAAAGATTTGTTAGTTTTGGAATAATACATACAATCAGTAATAATAATATAATTTTAGATAATTTATTTAGTCCCATTTTTGTAAATACTACCTCAAGGGTTTTTTTTTACAGGAATAACTCGCAAAGCCTCTACTTTTAGAGGTTTGTCTGCAGGTAGGATAGTAGAGATAGGGAACGTAAATGTGAAAAATACACCATAAACACCCAAACCAATTGAAATAAAAATCTTTCTTTAATTTATTTTGCAATTGGCGGGAATCGAACCCACGACGCAAGTTTTACAGTCAAGCGTCTACCTAACTACACCACGATAAACATTGGGAAAAGAAAATTATGGAAATGATTTTCGTTTTTATCTTCTTTTAGTATACAACCACTAACTGAGATTTTTACCTACCAATGGACAGATCGGTTTAAAAAGAAGCATAATATGGTCTACAGATAAGCTCGCGGTGAATCACAAAGTGTTGATTTGGACATTGCTGAAGACTGGAAGCAGACAGATGTTCCTACATTAATTGTGGACTGTGCTTCCTTATAAAAGTGAAATTTGAAATGTTGTTTTATTTCAATACCTCCCATTTATATTTCTTTTCATTTAGGTTTATTTTTTCAGTCCCTTAAAAAAAGTTTCTCATACATACTTGCCAATAATTCCAACTCTTGACTTTATACTTCTTCTTCTAACCTTATCCAAACCAAATAGTGCATATGGCACTGCATCATATTGTTATCAGTGTTATCTATGTTGTTAGTTATATGAAGGCAAGGTGATCACACGCTCAGAAACCAGTCCAGGGTAATATAAAATAAATATTAGAGTGTAAAATCACCAATATTTATTTATTTTCACCCCCCCGTGGGAATCGAACCCGGGATCTGGAGCATGGTTACTTAACACGCTAAACATTACACTACAGAGGCGAATATGAGTATATATATATATAGACATGACTATATACACTCTTTATAAAATATAAAGTTGTGCATGTACCTCTTCTCAAGAAAGGAATGTGATCATCTTCTATGTATGCGCCGTAGTGCCTGTTGATGAAGTACTTCCTCTTAGTGCCTCTCAACTGGCCCATCTCTTCGAGTCTCTCCTCAATGTCTGCAAGACGTTCAAACCAGCGAGCCGTCTCCCCAAAGTAACTGTATATCGTGGGGTTGGGTGTTCCGAGCAAGTCTAGCAACACCAACAGATCCTGGAAAATATTAAAATTATGAACATTTTTATGGATATCAATAATAAAATGTTATTTTTCTAACCCTTTTCGGTACCCACTCGGAGACAAAGTATTATCTTGACCTTTAATATCATGAAGGCAGGGTGATTAGTTTTGCATTTTAAGTACCAGTTCAAGGTGAAAAATATAGATTTAAATAAAAAGAAATGATAATAGGTATATTATTAAATAACTAACTAACTAACTAACCATCACGCCACTTCTCCGCAGGGGTAGGCAGAAAGAATAGAGCGCCACACCACTCTGTCCTTGCAAACATTCTTCGCCTCTTCCACGTACATACCCGCCGATTGTTTCGACTCCTAACCTGACCACTTTCAAGTATTTGGCATACTTGATCGTGCCAAGTTTTTCTCGGTCTTCCTCTGCTCCTTTTTCCAATTACATTCGCCTCATAAATTTGTTTTACCGTTGTTTCCTCACTCATTCGTTCTACATGTCCAAACCATCTCAACATACTTTTCTTAACTTTATCGATAATGCTTGTCTCAGCTTAGCATTCCTTCCTTATTAATTACCTTACTATTATTAAATAATAGTAAAAAAACATGTATATTTATTTTAACCCCTCTGAGAATGGAATCTGGTCTCCAGCAAGGTAGCCAAACGTGGTTACCATTACACCACAGAGATGGACATTTTTTTAAAATATCTTATATTATCTAAAAACACAAAAATACAATAGAGTACAAAAACAATAATAACTCACCAAAATATTTGGTTGTTATAAAATAAAATGCTTGTTAAGCATGTCTAAATTGAGTTGAAATACAAACCACTTTATTTTTACAAATTTCTCAATAAGCAAGAAAATCAGTTTAGTTTAATCATAATATTCACGTATATCAAATAACAATAGAATATTTTACTAGATTTATATTATCCACTGACACTATACAAATATTTTACCTTATTATTGCTTTGTAATGTTACAAACATGGTAACAAAAAATATGCAAATCATATCGGATGAAATATACGTAAGAAATAAATGTTATTTCCATAAACAATAATGTTTTAAATGAAATCAAATATTACTGAAAATCGAAACTGGGACCTCCAGTACGGTAGCCGGGCGTGTTAACCATTACACTACGGAGGCGGACAAATACTTTACTAATAATTCCACCCATTTCTATACCAAAAAAAAACTCTTTGTAGAAGCATAGTAATTTATATATTTTGCATGTATTATATTTACTCTACTTTTTATATCAATAAATACTGTTTTTCTTGATTTTTCTGCAATTCTATTTCAATGCCCATAAATTATTTAAACAAATTTCCTAATTATTTATTGACTAGACGTTTCTGATCAGTACGCAATATGTCTCAGTCGAGTCCCTCCATAGTCTGGGCGAGATAATCGGAATCTCTATCGTGCCCCAAAGTGCCGACGACGCGAGGAACTAGCACATTATCCAAAAAGATATGAAACCCATAAATTATTTCAAAGAATTTTCTATTTTTTTTATTGACTAGACGTTTCTGATCAGCACACGATATGTCTTATACAGGATCTGAAAAAGGATTTTAAAAAATTCTACGTACAATTCTGTCTAGTTCCATGGCAACATCGTTTCCGACATTCTTGTAGAACTTCTTTTCCCATTTGTCGGCGAGGTGGCGGGCCCCGTAGATGGAGTCCGTGGGCCCCCACTGGCGGAAGGCCTCCTCCCCGTCGAAGAAGACCAACTGCAGGCTGATATCCGACCTGCTTCGGGCTGCGTTTAGCTGATTCTTCAGCACGTGGGCCAGGTGGATCATCATGGCGCAGGGAACGGCAGAATCTGTAGCGCCTGGAGATAACCAAATGTCATATCTTTAAGTATTTTGTACCTTAATATCTTAATTTCACACAACTTTAATCCAAAAGTACATACTCTTTATTTTAGATTTTTCTTAGTATACAAAACTTTTCAAAGGATTTTTTTTAAGGAATAACCCACAAAGCCTCAATTTTAGAGACTTGTCTGCAGGTAGGTTAGTTAGTTAGAAAGAAAAGGTATGTGTGAAAAATACATTACAAGGACCCAGACTAATTTAAAATAAATATTTCTTTAATTTATTTTGCCATTGGCGGGAATCAAACCCGCAACACCAGTTTCACAGCTGTGCATGTACCCGACTATGCTATGGGGCTTGTCAGTTTTTTATGAAAAAAACATTTGCTGAATAACAAGAAATTGACATTAAAAATGCATTAATCCAAGGACCGTTTAATATTTTCCTTAATAAATTTATAAAGTACCTTAGATGGGAAAATGGTTAGTTTTGTTTACAACGAAAGTTAGGTGCAGGACCATCAAGGTGCTGTTTAGAGCTGCCCAAGACAACAATTACTCTCAAAAGATAGTTGACGTCAGGGGGACCTGACATGACACGCACAGAAGAAGAAGAATATTTTATTTGCCTCATAAACATTGTGAAATTAAATGTGTGTTTTCTATTTTTATCCATTTAACCAGACTGACCCAAAGAACATGTGGCCGGGTGCAGCCAGTTTAAAAAAAAAAGTAATTTTTCATCACAAAGTTTGGGTACCGCTTCACCACAAGCAAAATAAGGACAAATAAACCAGTCAAATAAACACCACCATAACCTGACCAATTGAAAACAACCTTGTGGAAATTAATTGAATTATATTTATTTAACCATGACATGTGATGTGTCATCAAATATTTCAACACGAATTAGAGGTATAAAAATACAAGGAAATAACAATTGTAGGAGACATGTCGCTGACCTGCCCACCTTCAAGGTTATTTATTTATTCTGTGCAAAAACAGTATTCTGCTTGTTGAACGACTAGTTATTTAGGAAAACTGCTTATTAGGGCTAAATCTTATGGAATAGAAACCAATGCAAATTTATGTCACTTAATTAAGACAGTATTTCATTATCACATTTTGGACGGGTGTTTTATACGCCTGTGGACCGCTGGCGACGGGCTTTGATAATTGTGTACATATGGTTTAGACCTTAACAAAGAGATTGGTACATTATATTCATATAAAAACAATTAATAATTCCTTCTTTTCTGACTTTGAAATGAGGCCGGCGCAGAAGGTAAAAATACCCTTTCGGTCCTTGAGCATCAATCGACCGGACCAAAACAAAACACCGGACAAAAACATTAAAAACGTTAATACATCAATATAAGGCAGCTTTACCTGAGCCAATACACAATTAGGTGCAGCTAAAGGACAAACAAGACGAAGAAAAACTTTTTTGAAATAACCATTAAATATATATTAAATATCCCAGCAACCAGTTAAATTTTCATTACATTTATAATTTTACCTGATTTTTACTTCATCAGATTAACATGCAGAACTGCTATGTTCAAACATAAATTGAGAAAGAGGTATTTTAAATATGTACATACATTATTAATGAAAACCTAGAACTCCAGCCACTGCCTGTACTGTGAATTTCAATAAGCAAAAGCCACTGAACCAGCAACCATGAAAATTTCATTAAAATATATTAACGTTTTGAAAAATACATACAATAAAAATAACAATCTGTTAAAGGACCCTTACTAAGCAGATTATTTAGTGGCTATGAGTGGCACAGAGAGAAATGAGTATCTCTACCGACATCGAATCGAAAATGTAGAGATTCAGAGGAGAATTAAAGTTGCGGATATAGCTTGCAAAGTTGCTTGGAGAAAATAAGAATGAACAGGTCATATATCCAGAAACTAGCTGGAGGGGAAAAAGTCCTAGGGTGACAACCAAAGACTGGATGGTAAATCTATCACCAGAAAGAAGATATTGAAGAAAACCTAGAATCATTAGGAGTACTGCAATATTAATATGATATAGCCGACTAGCGATGGAGTTTCTCTTTTTTTATTCTCAACTTGATAGGATCATAAATATATTTTATTCCGATTATCAAATATCTACATTCAATCTATAAAAAAAAAATACAGCATTAAACTAAAATTTAAATTCAATTCAAAATTTTATTCCCTATGAATAATGATACTTAATTATGTTTGAGTAACAACATTGGATACAACAAAAAACAACATTGTAATATTATTACGCGTAATCCATTTCACTTCACATTGGCAAGATAACATTTCGGCGATCTATTGTCAATAAATCATATCTGCTTACTGATAATATTAACGCCAACATTGTTTGCAGAAATGTACCCACCCACAAGGTAAAGGTTTTAAGCGTATGTTCTCTGTTTTGCACACACTCTAATCTTGACACTTTTTACAAATTCATAAATGTGGTTATGTTGTTGGATTTGGATTGGCAAAGTACAAAATCAAAGTTCTTACTTATTAAGAATATTATTTATATTAAAATATAAGGACAATTCGAAAATAAAAAAATTGTTTTTAAATATTCAACACCTAAAACAGTGGCCTAAAGGATTTATTTTGGCCTGAAGAGACAATCATATTGAGCTGAAGTACCAACTATATTACTTTATTAGTTAGCAATTCCCTTGTTTCCCTTTTCACAGCTTTCAATCAATTTGTTTGTTGGCTAAAAATATGTCCATGGAAGCCAAGCTAGCGGTCCACAACGGCGTGCTGGTACCGACACTAATGTTTGAAAGCGAAACATGAAATGCTGTTGAAATGGGCTCCCTCAGACGAATGTGTGAAAAATCATTGTATGACAGAATTAAAAACGAAGATATAAGAAAGGAATAATTGAAAAGATTAGGAAGAGTTCTTTACGGTGGTATGAACATGTGGAGCGAATGGAACAAGAGAATGACTAAGAAAATATATGTGGCGAATGTGAGCGGGAAAACAGAACGAAGACGACCGAAAAAGACTTGGCACGATCAGATCAATCAGAACCTAAAATCTAGTGGTGTCAAAAGTCTGCGTAATCGGAGGGCATGTATAACTAGATGTATGGATGTGAAGGATGCGAGGAATGTATGTCAGGACAGAAGAGTGCAGCGTTCCATCCTTTCTGTCTAAACGGCGTGATGGGAGTAGTAGTAGTAATATAATTTTTTTTATGACTTGTGTTAATCTATTTCTATTTCTTTGCCTACCTCTGCATTGAAGCGACGTGATGGTTAGTTGGGTATATATGATGAGAAAAAAAATAATCAATACCGAGGGATAACTGCACATCATTTAACTTACCGACAAAATCGTGTTCGCGCACATATTTGCTATCGTAATGGCAAGCTAGGACCAGAAACCGATCTGCATTGGGGTTCAACTTGGCGATGATGTTCTGGAACTGCAGTTCGCCAAATAGAGGGGTCACATCGTTGAATGTATCCCTCTCAACATCCCACCCGAGCCCCTCCATAGTCTGGGCGATGTAATCGGCAACTCTATCGTGCCCCACAGTCCCGACGACGCGAGGAACTAGCACGTTATCCAGAATAGAGTCCATATTCACAGTGCTCGTCATCTTGGCAAGTTTAGCGGCATCGTTGTCCGTTAGTTCCACACCCTTGTGAGCAGTCTGCAAAGAAAAATTATTTCAAATCAATATTTAGTCCGTTTTAATGGATGCTATTTTGCCTTTTCCTACCAACTATTTCTCCTCCATAATCATCTGTATCTTATAAAAAAAATATGTGTTACATTTTGCCCTGTTAGTTTTATTTAATTTTTTATCTTTTTTACTTTCTTATTTGTGCTTAGTGTTGATTATTTTTGCTATGGTTCTGACTATATTTCTTATTTATGCTTGAGCCTTGTTTATTTTTACTATTGTTCTTACTGTTTTTTTAAATATATTTTATTTTTATTTTGTACTGTATTACACTCTTAGCTTTTGTTTTTTTTATTTTTTATATTTACTTTTTTTGTTAACCTTAATCCTAAAATGAGTAATGGAAACTACTCATCGGGAATATTATATAAGTTACTCTTATATATGTAATATGTTTTTAAAATATATTCCACTCCTAGATCCAATAGTCTTGGGCATCCAAGTAATCAATTGACTTTCATATAATAAAAATTAAGCTAACACCTCGTCGATCTGATGTCGTGCCCTATGCACCACTGAGTGCAGAAAGTGATAAAAAGAACCTTGTGATTATTTATTTAATTAAATCTTTTTAAACGGCCTTGTTTTACTAACGATAATTTTATTTAAGTACAAATATTCGTCGTCTTCAAATACTTTTTTTTTATAATACATATGAATATGCCGTGGCAATTATCAACATCAGGATAAATATGTGCAGGAGGCTACTCTTCACTTCATTATAAAAATAAATGAAACCATTAAATACAAAACAAAGATTAATTATAAAGTTCCGCATACTGTTTTCACACGTTATCACAAGTATATAATTACGTATCCTTCAAACACAAAAATTGTGAAAGCCACCTGTAACAGGTTTGAATAAAACTTTAAAAATATTTTTTACATACCCTTGCAGAGATAAATGACTTGGATTTTCCTTGATAACTGTCACACAATAAAAGCAAAATTACTGTTAACACACCAAATATTTGCACTTCCATATTGCTACCTTGTATTAACTATCTTTATTCAAATTTTCCGAGACAAACAAACTCTACTCGCGATCTGACATTTGACATATGCGAGCCGACCAACGTTGCCAAGTGAAGAAATTAAAATTTGAAATGTGGAATAGATTAATGCATTGGCTATACTGAGTCGAATATACGTGAAGTTGGCAACATAAGAAATATTCGGCAAAGCGCGGACATTTCGTATTTACCTACTTACTACAATGTACTTTTATACCATTGTAATAGTTTTTTTCCTGTTATAAATAAATTAGCAACCCGTACACAACTCGTGGCAAAGCAATTTTCAGAATAGTAATGTTTCTAACAGCCTTCAAAATAAAGATAGTGCTCATTTTTATTATTTTCAGTTCTACTCACTTTCAACGGCATTGTATACCTTGACTTTTAAGGCCAAAAATCGTGAATCAAATCGCTATTTTTTTTATTTGTTGTTCACTATGAAATAACACATAATTTTTCTGTCGCTTATTTTGTACCTATGTATCCATTTGTATTTTAGGCACGTTGAAAAGAAGAATAGGACAGTAACTACGCGAATAGTAGAGAGAAAAATGTTCACAAGAGGATAGACAGTTGGATTTACCAATAAAATAAGGTAACAAGGTCCTCTTCCACTGTCCATAACTTGACCCAGGACGGTAAGAATAAAAGCGAATAGTACTCCCGTGTTCCAGATATCGCAATAAAATAAAATACATTGACATATTTTTATTTTATTAATTAATCATTTTTAATTATGACCATCTTTAAGGATACCGTTAGAGAGACGATGCAGTTTTTTACGGACTATTATAGGCTGGGTTACACACTGTGCCTTTCTCACCTTTTTCCCATATTTAAACTTCTTCTTTTGCATGTGCCAAAGAGCAAACCACATGCAAGTTCTATGTAAAGCAATATAACTGAAACACGTTTTAATGTATGTATTTGAGATTATTTTCAAATTAAATATTTCACCTCCTTGAAAACTCGAAAAAATAAACTATTCCTTGACAATTTTTAAAATAATAATATTTTGTGTGTGAAATATACTCACTGGGACTACAAATATTTAATTACAATAATTTTTTTAAATCATTGAAACGTTTATGTTTTTTATTTAATCAAAAGAATTTTAATGTATTTTAATAATTTTCTACCGATTAATTAAATGGCAGGTTTATATATTTCTTATTTTTTATATAAGTCATTTTTGACCAATGATATCAGCAATGTTAATTTTTTATTCAATATATTTCGATGTTCTTAACACCATAATAAAAATTATATGACTTATGTAAGATTTAATAAATTTCTTAGTAGGTACCTTATTTCGTACAAAGACGTATTTTTTTACCTTTAAGATTAAAAAATATATTAATACTTTAATTGCAATGGTATTTAGGTAACACTAAAATGCGAGAAGATAATGCATGAATTTATATTTTGCATTTTAATAATTTACATAAATGAATACATCAATACCGCAAAGGCGAAGGCCAAGGTCGTTTTTTTTCACATATTAGATATGTAAATATTTTGTCGAAATGGGATCTGAAAATAGAAATTGACGTACTCAGAAAATTCAACAATTATCTGTGAAATAAAATATTAGAAAAATTTTGCTTTGTTTTACTGAGCGGAAAGTAAAGAGGCCATTACTTTTTACCCACTACTACCAAAATGAAATATTTTTTGATTTTGGAGGGGAAACAAGAAAAAAGATTTAAAAAAAAAAATTTTTGGCAATATATTGTTTTTATTTACAACATTTAATATAAGAGTTTCTGGTTAGCAAAAAGCTTCTTTACATCTCACCAATAGATGTCTCTAGTGAAGTTCTAGTGATTCAAGAACAAGGTTTCTAAATTGGTTCATACATACAGAACTTCCAATAATTTGAGTAGTGTGGTTGTCAATAATGAGTAGAATTGGTGAATGTTACACGTGTGTAAAGTGATCACTTAAACCAGCCTATGACGGTCGTCAGTCCCGTAAATGCCCAGAGTTCCATATTCTTCTTCATCTTTGATGAGATGTCAAAAAATTATATTGTTTTTACTATGCATAATTTCAGAATAACCCTAAACTATATTTCAGAATAATATTTATCACTATATTTTTGTTTTATTTTGCCAAAAAAACTTACCGACGTGATAAAACAATGATTTAAAATATTATATAAAACGAGTTTTTGTTTTGCGCCTACCTAATTACGAACACACCACACGCATAGCACGTCGTTCGAAAAAAAATACTAGCTTTTAACAAACGTAAATAGATGGCTCTATATTATAACGATCAATTAGGTTTTTCCAAATATTGTTTGAACCATTCTCACAAAATAGTGTCTAAATTAAATTCATAAATATAGAGTGAATTTGATATAATGTCTCAAATCTTTACCAGCGGCCAAAAAGATTTTTTTTGAGAATTTAAGCAAAGCCAACTTACACTAGATTTTCGTCCGCGTTTTTGGCTGGCGTTTTCCACATTCGGAATTCCAAAAACTTAAATCGTATGCAAAAACTGATTATTTCACATATCGTGAAAAACGTACTGTAATTTTTTTCGATCGGAAATATTGTCCACTTACTTGGTGTCTTTTCGATAATGTATGGCATTACGTTAACGATACATTTAAAATAATAAAATTGACTACTACTCCTACTAATATTACGTCGTTTCTCCGCAGGGGTAGGCAGAGAGGTTAGAACACCTTACTCTTCTATCCTGACATACACTCCTCGCTTCCTTCACATCCATACATCTAATCATACATGTCCTTCGATTACGCAGACTTTTGACACCGCCAGATGTGAGGTTCTGCTTGATCTGATTGTGCCAAGTGTTTGTAGGCCGTCCTCGTTCTGTTCTCCGTCTCACATTCACCACACATATTTGCTTAGTCATTCTCTCGTTATTCATTTGCTCCACATGTCCATAACACCTTAATGAACTCTTCTTAATATGTTCAATTATCCCTCGTTCAGCCTTACATTCATTTTGTATATCTTTAACGTTTTTAATGATGCCATATAATGATTTTCCACATTATTCAAAAATTTTAATATTGTAATTGAAATAGTTTACTCTTTTGGCTGCTTCTGAGATCAAATTCAATTATCTTATTCAAACCCTTATCAGCACCCCAATGGTGCAAAGGGCACTGCATCATATAAACGCAGTGTTATCTAGATCATTAAGACACGAAGGAAAGGTGATCAGCCCTCCGCTTCAGGTACCAGTCCAGGGTAATATTGAATAAATATTAGAGTGAAAAAATCACTTATTTTTATTTAACCCTCCCTGGGAATCGAGCCCGGGACCTCCAGTACGGTAGCCGAGCGTGCTGACCATTACATTGCGGAGGACAATTGTCTTACTGCTTCGCAATTATCTTACTTAACTAAATTTGAAACATATATATTTATTTATTTTTTCGTCGTATGTACGTCACTGGTCACGTGTGGGTGACGTAGCAAAGTCCCGTAAACCCGCGTCTGGTTGTTAGCCATCAGCAGATCGCGTCGCGTCACTGCAGAAGTGCCAGGTACCTACCCGGCTGAGTGGGTAGGTAGCGGGCACGCACTCCAGTAAGTGGATAGTACCTACTCCCATTCAGTGTGTTAGCGGGCCAGCGGTGTCAATCGAAAAGCCTACTTCTTGGCCGAGAGAATTGGGAAAGATCGCTAACCATTTTTCAATTAGAAAATCCTCTTTACGTATGGAGAATAATGGTTGTTCAAAGAAAGTAAACGGTTAATCATTTCACAATGTAGCTAACAAAAAGTAGTTTCGGTTTTGAAAAGTTTGATTCTTGAGTCAGAGTTTCTGGGTTCGAACCCACTCTACTAAAATTTGTTGTTCTTCTTCTTCTTCTTCTTTTAGGACTAGGTCCTGTCATTCTCGTGTCGCTCCTGGGAGGTGGAAGACCAGCTATCCTTCCATCTTAAATTTGTTACCTTTTTTTAATAAGGAGCCCCTTTGGCTCACAGAAATAGTATTAAATTTAAGTATTTTGTAAATAATAAACACAAAAATATTTACCTCTTTATTTTTTTAAAAATAGCTTAGATTTAGGGTGAACAGTAGTGTGGCGGTGCGATATAAGCTGGAAATACTTACTAATTTTCCACCTGTCGAAAGATTCCATTGATCAAATAATATGATTTATGTACATATATGTGCCGAAGCTTTTTATAGGCTTTTTTTCAATCAAATGTCGTTTGTCCAACCAAATGAAAAAGGTAAAATTTGAAAATGTTTACAGCAACAATAACTGTAAACTGCAATATGGATCTTTTCTATAATACATAAAACGAAAAACAGGGTAAAAACGCTTCCTTATGATGTAGCCGTTGTTTGTTATTATAACATTTATTCATTTTTAGCATTGGCATTTCGTGTGTTAACATTTTTGGACGAAAACCCAGTTTTAAGTACTTCACCAACAAACTATGTCACAGGTATTATATTTTTATGCTTTAATTTGTATGCTTAAAATTGGCTGATGCATCTTCTATAAAAGACAAAACTCGATCATTTTAAATTAACGTTCAAATTTGTAGCGGTTCCTTTTTACCACAGACAGCCGCAAAATGCAATCGTAACATAAAAAAAACTATCATGAAGCAATATAAAAAAGTACCTAACTGAGTATCTTGTCGCTATCTGAACGTAACCACATATTATTATTACGGATATACGAATATAATAGTAAATCAATTAAAATTTCAGATATTCCAGTCAGTATTTCTTAGTATTGTGAAAGATCATTGGGCATTTTAGAGCTTTAGAATTCAAAGGGTGCTTTTTTATGAACATTTTATAGTACAATCTAAGGAATGCGGATTCAGGTATACATTTGAAACAATTCATATTTCTGCGAAATCCTTTTTTGTAACACGGATTTACCGAATCTTAATTATTCATGATTCGAAATAAACATAATCGTCAATATTTAAAGCAGTGAAGACCAGGGTCATAAGCCTCGCCATCTATAAAAATCAAATGTAACTGAAGACATGTCTCTTTAATACCTTAAGACAATATCTTTAATAACTTTTAAATCCTCGCGAGTAAAAAGAATGTACTATAAACGTAGTTGAATTATAGATAAATATATAAAATACCTAGCAGCATAATAAGTTTTTCTCTTTTTTATACATAAGAATTAGAAAAATAACCAAAAATGCTACAACAAAATATAATTTATATTTGATGCACTAACTTTGTGATTTTCCATTTTATATTTAAAATGTAACTTTTTTTCAAAATCAAAATCGTTGGGTTTAAAACAAAGTTACATTTTAATTATAACAACAAAATATTAATTCTCTAAAATATGGCCATGTCAATAAATTCTTCCTTTTCTAGAAAATAAATATAAGGGTACATACCTACATCCCCCATTAGCTACTGTTGTCTCCCATAAATTATTGCTGCACGTGTTATAACTGTAACTTAGAATTGTATAGCTACATAAGGACCGTAGTCCATTTGATCTTCAAATTCGTTTGATAATGCCCTAACAAGGCGAAACAATTGTCACAATATAATTTTTTATGTGTTTTTTGGTAATAAAATACAACTAAGTAGACTCAAAAAATCTGTGTTTGATTTAAAATTAATACATAAATTAAAATGGAGTTCGACAAATTAAACGCCAAATCAATAAACAACAAAACACTTCGGTCCCTGGTTTCTCATGCTTTATGCTTTAGAAAAACGATTGCAATACTAATTTAAAAAAGAAAAAAAAACTAAATATAGTAACATCGTATCAGAATAAAATTAGGTACTTACTGTAAATGAAGTATTTCATAATTATGTCTGTGGATTATTATATTAATTTTGAAATATTTATTTATTATATTTATTTTCGAAAAGATTTGTTTATTCGTTCATTGCTCTTCTTTCTGTGGTGCATAGAGCACAGAATCAGATATAGACCGTCAATTAAATCCGAAATTCCGAGCACTGCATAAAATCATTAAAAAATATATTTAAAGCAAATCATCAGAATATCATGTATAGATTTTTCTGGTAAATTTGAAGCTATAAAATGTAATGGCCTGCGGTTTTCTGACATATAACAGTATCCATAAAACATGTTTTGTGCGACTATACATTCACATGACTTTTGAAAAAGCGAGGTAGATAACAAAATAAGTAAAAACTTCCACCATTTAAGATGGTACATGTGTGTATAATTCTTTCAGTACCTATAGGTAATTTAAAATATATTTATATATGAACAAACTTATAGTACACCATCTCGTTTGATGAATAAGGCAAGATCTTAAAAAATAAAAATAAAAACATAAAAATATGTGTTAAAAATATATACACTCAAATGTTTTCTTTTAAGTATTGAATTATTTTTCCGAGTATCGTAATGAAATGGTTAATAACGTTTTTCGATTCAAAATGATTTATATACGTTGCAAGGTTTTGGTTTCTCTACTCAGACTCGATTTTCCTAAATTGAAAGGACTAAATAGACCAAAAAAAATATCAATTTAATTTTTTTGTTGTTGTTAAGTTTGTTAAAAAAGGGTATTGGAAATTAAGATCGATCCTTTGTGAAGAAGCCTTTTTGCAGATTCGACTTTATTTGTCGGACGCATCGATATGACGATTTCGTATAACATGAACGGATGCAGCAAAGTGTTCAGTAACGGAAAATTTAGGGGACACGTTGCAATCAATGCATGTTTTAAATTTTATGGAAAATTCGGAAGGGAATATTTAGAATAAAAAGTATCCATAGATGCTATAAAAACAGTATATTTTCATGTTAGTTTAATTGAAGAACTACATATTAAATTAAATAAAAACATTAGGATAGTTTTGTGCGTCATACCACAATTGTGATTTAAAGTTCATAAGAAATTTATAAGTTTCATGTAAATTACTGATATTTCCATTATTTATTAATATTTTTAATGTTAAAAATGATCCTATTATTTTGGTCACTGTCGTCTAAAATAAAAACTAATGAATAAATAAATTGGTTGTTGCTGGATAAAAGCTTTCCCAATCTAACTAAAAATGGTAAACTCAAATGATTTGTCATGAGATTAAAATGATATATGTAGGAGTTCCTATAATTTGCGAAGGTTGTTTGTCAAACATGGGTAGAATGGTGAATGTTGCACGTGTGTAAAGTGATCACTTTACCAGCCTATGATACATCGTAAGCCCTGTAAATAGAGAGACATTCATATTCTTCAACTCTGTTAAGGTGTCAACAATGTACAAAAATAATGGATTACATTTGTACAATAGTTTTTTTTAAGTACGGTACATATTATGTTAAATTAGGTGATTAATTAAACAGCTTATGACAGGTCATAAGCCCTGTAAATAGCCAGACTTCCATATTTTTCTTCATCTATGTACAAAATGTACCTTCAAAATATCAAATACAAAGTATCTTCAAAAATATCAAAAATATTAAATTAAATTAAGTCTGCCTATTAACTTTTGCTATATTTTATTCTTGCTGTTTACTGTTTACTCATTTAACATTTGTGAAATTTTGTAATTGGAATGTTACAATTACCTGTTTTATTTGTTATTCATTATTGTAAATGTTCTGTTAAATTTTAAAATAAATAAAAAAAATTAATTAAAAAATTAAAAAATTATGGATTACATTTGTACTATCACATGTTTTTTTATCAAAGCACACACAAACGGCATATTTTTGCTTTTCTTTACCGTGTTCAATCGTTGCAAGCGTTCAAGTCCCCTTCGGTAACGTTATCGGGAAATTGTGCCGGTTCTCGACGCCGATTAGGTACCACTGTACCACTGACACAATCGGTCAGGTAATGCCAACTTACTCTTTACTCTTTAGTATACCTCTACTGGGGGACGCCGCAGCACGTCAAGTGTCAATTCACTCTCCTTACACCAACTTCTAATTTAACGCGGGAAAACCGACGCGCCGTCCCCGAAAACGTCATTTCAACGACCGTCGCGAATTTTGTGATAATACATCAATCAATCTATGTAATTAATTATTTTTCTTACTTGTTTAAAAAAATACAGTTTTGCGTTGGTATGCTTCCTGTACTTTGGAGGACGTCTTGTTAAATATAATAGTTATTAGTGTTTACTTAACAGCACGTGGACACATTTTTTACGCAGTGCGAGTTTCGGCGCCATTTTTTTCTCTTAATTGCATATATTATTTGACAATCGTCAAGTTTTTATTGTATAATATATGTATTACTTTTTATGTGAATTTTTTGCATCATTTTAGCAAATTCTTGTCATTATTCATCGCTATTTATAAATGTCTCCACTTCTTATGTGAATATACATATATATATATATATATATATATATATATATATATATATATATATATATATATATATATATGTATTTATATATATAATTATATATATATATATATATATATTTCTGTCTGTAAAGTTATTTTTAAGGTCCGTTAAACTGTGATACAATTTATAAGAAAGAAAGCATAATATATATATTTTTTTAACCCTTATCCGCACCCCAATGGTGCATAGGGCACTGCGTAATACAAAAGCAGTGTTATCTTGACCGTTTACACATGAAGGAAAGGTGATCAGCCCTCCGCTTCTGGTACCAGTCCAGGGTAATATCGAATAAATAGTACAGTGAAAAAAATCACTTATATTTATTTTACCCCCCCTGGGAATCGAACCCGGGACCTCCAGAACGGTAGCCGAGCGTGCTGACCATTACACTACGGAGGCGAACAAATTCTCAATGTTATTAATATTTAAAGCATTTACTTTGTGGTTAGTCATTTTTACTTTTATATTTTTTCCAAAAAATGTTGGTAATATTTGTATATGTCCACTTAAAAAAATGAGTGGGTATATACTAATATTACTAGCATTTTTGTTAAAAATATCTGAAAGATCAAGTATAAATTCAACTGATTTTTTTTTTAATATTTTAATTCATTCGATAGATCGAACAAAAACAAAAAGAAAGAATATAAAATCACAGTGCTAAAAAGGCAATATCAATGTAACAAGTTAAGCAATTAAAAAAACGTATTTAATAATTAATTGCTGGATAAACGAGAGAATGAATTAAAAATCTAATAAATTTAAATTGCAAAGGACTTTTAGAAAAAATAATGTTTTAATCAAAGCTAATTTGAATGTTGTATAGCATGTTCAAAGTCTCGTCAATAATATGCAAATTATTTTTGCACTATATACGTTAGGCATAATATTATTTATATTCCTTTACATTGTAACGAACGTTGAAATACATGCATGAATAAATAAGTGAACCAGAATTTAATTTAATGAAAACAATATAAAAAATTTGCATCATATTTTGTAATATTAACATAATAAATGCATTATTGTTGCCAGTGCGTTATTTTAAAATAAGCTGTGCAAAGAATCGCAGTTTTTGCTGCACTTTCAAAATGGAACAGATGTTTAATGAGTTTAGAAAAAAAACTTCTTGAGGAATTTATAATCTGTGTAGCTTCCGTTTACCACGTTATTACTTGGACTTGATCGCATGAAACAATATTATTTCCCTTTTAAAGTGTAACTAATCGAAAAACAGCATATAGCAACCCTCGGCAAGAGTGAATTTTCAAAGTAAAAAAATCTATCCGATTTAAAATTGATGTGTTAATATTTTTTTTGTTGATTCTAGATTATTATGCACTAAATTATAAATATCATTTCAAACCCACATTTCTTATTCATTCGATTATATGAAATGAATGGAAATATTTTCCTGTGACTTGTGTCGACTTCCTACTTAATTATAACTATTTATTGAATTAAGTAGGCGTCTAAACAAATAATTCGGAATCTAGGCTTGTCTAAAACAGGTTTGCGTAGAGACTTTTATTTATCATACATAAGAATATTTAAAATATAAGTGGGATAGTACACAACTTTCGTTTATAATAATCAGACCATGACGTTGTCTGTTGAGTATTCATATAATTTTTAATATTTTATATTATTTTCTTCAATAACTTTCGAAACGCGTGACAAATCGAATAAGTTTTCTATTGAGGAAAAATGTTTTTACAATAGTAATTCGCGTGTTGCGTTTTAAGTATAAAATCATAAAAAAATCTTTGTAGCTTGTACTATCCGATGAAAACAGGATTTTTTTAAAAATTGATTGAACGGTATATATCGTAGTCATACAGGAGAAAGTGACCAAGTGCATTTTTTACAAAAACGTGATCATTGACTATTTGATATCTTACAAGCTTAATTTTGCCCTGAAATAAATCCCAAAGGATTTTAAACATGGAAGTATAATATATTGACTTGTTAAAAATGACTAACTGCATTAATGTTTATTTTCTTGCCAAGCAAAAGTGACTTAAATGGACCTCTTGAACATTTTACGTTTTGTTAGTTGGTCACTTTCTCCTGTACGACTACGTTTATGAAATTCTATTATTTTTTTATTATTATCTATATGTATACGAAAGAGCTTATAAGTAATGCTTTCATAGATTACCTTAGCACAATCGACTAGAGACGTTATATCTGAAAGTCCCAGTTCGAGTCCCGGAGTGGGTAGTTACTTTTTAGGTAGGTAGCTGCAATGTAAGATGCTTTTCAGTAACTTTTCAGAAAACTCAATATTTTTGTGTGTTTTTTTTCGTCTAAGGCATCATAGCCTTTATATTTGAATCGTCTACTATATTGCATTTTAATTATTAAAACTACATTTCTACTTGTAACATATTTTATATTAGTTAAGCTGTGCTTTTCCAAAAAAGAGACCAAGCCCTTGTACTCAGAAAGAGAATCTAGAGAGAAGTACTTATCAACTACATAAATAATTCAGACTTTGATATTTGAATCGTATTTTAGTTATTTTTTCAAAAAAAGCATTTAATTTATTAAATAGTTTTTTTTAAATTTTTATATACGTAGGAAGGTTATTCAAATATTTGATTCCCAAATATTTGTAAATTTGCTGGAATTACTTGGTCTTGCATTTTGTTATTCTAAAATCATTTTGGAATATCGTTCGGTTTTTTAAAAACCTTTTCTACATACGTCTTTTAAGACGTATAAAGAAAAAGTTTATACAATTTTACCATCTTATTCAACCTTCAGGTTTTGTATATATTTATATATATATATATAAATATATATATATATATATATATATATATATATATATATATATATATATATATATATATATATATTCTTTTTTTTTAAATTCTTTTGCATATATATATATATATATATATATATATATATATATATATATATATATATATACTTATAATAGCAGCAATCGGTACATTTTCTTTCTCAATGTAATTACAAGATAAATAACTAAATTGACAGGTATATAGGCAACATCATCAATACAACGTAATCGCGTCCTATGAATAGATATTTCAATGGTAAAAGTTCCTGAAAATGATCGAATTTCCCCAATATTTTTTTGAATAGAGAATGTACCATCCCGGGTTTACACAATATTACCTAATTAATTAATTCTCTATTTAAAAAAAAGCTACTTGGAGCAATTCGATAATATTCAGGATCTTTTCCAGTTGAAATATTTATGCGTTGGACGTGATTACTTTGTATTAATCGCGTTGCCTATATATCTGTCAATTTGCTTATTTATCTTGCGGTTAGTTCCCGGAGATAGGCCACGCCATGCGCCATGTCTGCCGGAAATACGAGCAAATAAACTAGTTCTGGCTTTAGTTCCGCCATGAAAAGGAAAGATGGCGGAATGTCAAACGACATTAGATATTATTATAGAGGATCGGACGATTAGAGCAAGCAACGTGCGGCTCGCGCTAACAGTTCGCTGAAAAAGCATTGCAGGGCTACCAGCGCTTGCAGGAAACAAATGCATTTCGTTGACATCTCAACTTAGTTAAAGAAAAATATGGAAGTCTGGATATTTACAGGGCTTATGATCTATCAATTAGCTGGATTGTATAATCACTTTATATAGGTGTAACATTCACTACTCTACCCATGATTGACAACCACACTACTCAAATTTTGGTTCCTTTAATTGACACTTTTTTATCACATGTGAGTTCTTGGCACCATCAATAGTTAAGTTGAGTAAGCTTTTTATTTAGCAGACACCCTTTTGAAATATTTGTAAGATTCTTAAATTAATTAAAGGCTATCAGGAACTTCTCAGCATTTGCTCATTGTTGGGAAAAAACTACGTTAAACTCCTCAGGAGAAGACGGATTGTTGACTGTCGTCAACAAACCTTCCTTTCCACTTGAAGATGGTTCAGTATTTTGTATCCTACCTTAGTTCATGGTACCAATGTCCTCTACTATTTTTATCATGTATGTTAACACCTGGTGACAGTTCCTTATGAGCTATCACGGATCCGATATCGGACAGGTCCTCACCAGGCTCCTGCAACGCTTCACCAGCTGAATTCAATTAATTGGGTTAACCAAGTGGTTATTATCAAAATGTTTATTTAATTGGTAAGCTCAGTAAACTCCCAGATTTCCATATCCCCATCTTAAAAACTTATCGTTGCGTCGGTTTGTGGTCCCGTGTTTAGTGTCACGGACTCTTGAGTTAGAGTTTCTCGGTTCAAACCCACTCTACCACAATTTGATACCTATTACTAATAATGAACCGCTGAAGCTCACAGAAAAAAGTATTTTTGTAAATAATAAAAACACAAATATTCTCTTATATTTTTAAAGGATCCGTCTCCGTTAAATATCATTAAAAACATTATGTTTTGTGTTTTTTTGAATTACCTAACGTCCAAGTGACTCTGAAATCTAGCTACGGCTTGTGCAATACCGTTTATCATGTCCCTACTCAGGCTTCAACTTTAGAAGTTTAATAACTTATGCCTACTTGTGAGTGGATTTACTCTTTATGTTTAAAGTTACTATAATTTCATGTAATTCATGAGTGAAAATTCTATGCAAAAACACTCGCTATCTCGCTAGAGGCATGAGTTTATACATTTCATTGATTCTAAGTTAGCAGTGAAGTTGCTTAGGTGTATGATTTTAATTCTTGATTTTACTCATGTAGTGAATTTACTTGTTTGTTCTTATATCTATGTACATACTTACAATTCTATACCCCTAGAAATACTAATTATCTCTTGTGCCAACCCTGCGCTCAGCATATCGGCCGACCCACTGGTCGCCGCGGCTCTGGGTCAGTAGTGTTAGACTGCCCCTCCCCTACCCCCCTCCCGCGGACCGGTCGACCCGCGCGCTTCGGATTTCGACCGCAGAGTTTGCACGGCCAAAAGGACACGCGGAAAAGATGATTTTTAAACTAGCCCGAATATCTCCTGCATATACAATAGGGTATTATCACTCGGGAGGAATATCTAATTTAACATATTCAACCTATTAAGGATTGTGTAAGACTCGTGAATGGTGAAATAAGGAAAGAATGCAAGGCTGAGATAAGCATTATCGATAAAATTAAGAAAGGTGTGTTGAGATGGTTTGGACATGTCGCTCACTCCTTTCAAGAACATCATAAATCAAAATTCGTAAATTTTCATGTTTTCGGAATGCCCAGAAAATGTGCTATATCCCAGCAAAAGAGGCATATTTTTAACTTAATATTTACCCGCTACAGATCAGAAAATGTTGTTTTTGCATTTTGAAGAAAATTGTTTAATTGTATTGTTTAATTATTTTTTTATAATTAGTAAATATTTTTCAAATGGAGAAAAAACCTGATGGTTTTACATAAAAAGATCTGTTGCACAGTAAAAAGTTCAATAAGTGTCTTGATATTTATTTTTCATACATTATGTTATATTTTTAAACTTTAAAAACGTTGAAAAATAAAGTTTTTTGATTTATGACGTTCTTGAAAGGAGTGTGCGATGTGTAACGTATGTGTGAGGAAAGAACAGTTAAACAAATTTATGAAGACCGAGGAAAATACTGAACCATTATTTCTGGAGGAAATATACTCGTACAGAGTACATAGATATCGGGTACGTAAAACAAAATCGTAGTTATATTTATATTAAACGATTGATAATTTGTAAAAGAAAAACTGCCCAACTGCGAGATTGGCTTGCCAGAAGGTTTTTTGGCGTTCAAGGTAAATTAACGTGTAAAATAACATTCGTTTCACCGGGAAATAATTACTAAATGATTAAAATTAAAATTAAAAAAAACATTGCCATGATCACTCAATTAATATAAATCGATCCAATTTATTACTAGCAATTCCACAAAAAAATATTGATTAAACATTAATATTGTTATGTAAAAAAATGTGTATTTTTGTTAAATATAGTCAAATCTTGATTTACTGGACTGGAATATTTTTCTATTATAAAGAGATCTCTCTTACAGTGAACCTTAAGCCAGCTCTCTTTAAAGAGGTTTCTCTAATGTCTAGGTCTCTTATATTGAGGTTTGACCATATCTTCCGTATTACACGTTTAAATGTGTATTTAACCGTATTTATAAACTGTCTTCAATACGAATAGATGTTGTGTATTATAAATATAGCACCATGTATTATAGTAAATTTTAAAATACCTACGTTGTTACTTATATGAACCATAAATTTTAAAATAGCTACAAAATGCATATAAGTACATAACTTTGCTTCATAAAATATTTCAATATATAATACATTTAAAGGAAAATTTTAATTAATTATTTGTTTCATTACATTTTTTTAATCCTTAAAAAAAATATATGCAATAAAACCAACAAATAAATCATTAGAAATTGCATATAAATACATACACATCTAAACATTTTAAGAAACAATGGTATGTACCATTGCTTCTTATTATGCATATTATAGCTATTTTATAATTTATGGTATCCAACCTTTATAGTGTTGAACCCCATATTATCTATATGAGATAACTAAAAAAAAAATCAACTCAACAATAAAATCTCAACAAAGGCAAAGGAAAATTTGGAATTCTTGATATTTACATGGCTGATTTAAGTGATCACTTTATTTAACATTCACCATTTTACCCATCATTGACAAACACAGTAGGTACCTACTCTAAATTGAAAATCGCATTAATTCTTCAATTTACACATTCTTTCACAAGTTCTCGGTACTATCTATAGCTGAGTTAAGTAATATTTTTTTTAGGAGAGACCTTCAAGAAATGTATCTACAATAAGATTCTTCCCGAATTATTTTACATACTAGGAGACGCTTTGAAAATATGATTTACAATTTTTATTGACAAGTTTTATTTTGACCAGTATTTTTATTCATAATATTTTGATTGCTCACAATTTTTCGTTCACATATCTGGGTTTACCGTCATTAACACGATTAAAATATGTACATATGGGAATTACGAATAATATAACAAAATACTTCGGATAACCGTTAATATTCTTTGAATTACCCTCTCCTGCAGGCTAAGCCCGGATAGAGTTTGACACTTAACGGATCGGGCCGACAAAATGTCATTTTGATACCTGCGAACGTAATCTATATGTCAAGGACAATGTTCCATTAAAACAGCTAAATGCCATCTCACCTAGAAAAATCATTCCGAGTTTTGCCTTGAATCTAAATTCAAGATAATTTTAATGTGGCAAATTTTGTACATTTATTTATGTATTTAAATGATTTAGTACAAAAACACTTGCAAACTTACTTTTTATACATGATTAATTATCACAACTACAAAAAATATGTCACAAAATTTCGCAAAAAAGGCCAATCAGCATAAAAGGAAACGAAGCTGACTACTAAGAAACTAGCTGTCTGCTAACACAGTGAAGGAAACTGTTTTCTGGAATGACCACAGATATTGTTTAGTGTTGAAAATTTATTTGGCAGCGATATAATGCAGGTAAAATTCAAATATTCCTATTTTTGCTTAATATGAAATCAACAATTAAATTGTAATATCCATATTACTATGAAATAATAAATCAAAGGAAAAAATCGTTTTATAGAAAATTCGAAATTTGCAAAACATTTAATTGTATAATGATTAAAGAAAACACTTGTTTTTTACCACTTGAGTTTTATTATAGACTACATGTTTCAGAAGTTAAGCTTCCATCATTCAGGTCTGTATAATAACTAAAATATAAAATATAAAATTGTTCTATAAATAAGGAGAGGGGAAAGTAAAAGGAAAGGGTTAGTCAAGGGGCGGAGTTCGAAAACAAAGGAAAAATGGAAAGCAACGGTGAAGAATTTTGAAACAATAAATTATTTAATAAATTATTATTAGAATTTAGGTTTTTTTGGATTTCTAAATTTTCAAGATAATTCATAATTTTGCCTTTATATGGAACAAGGTGTAATAATTTTAATTTATGAGAGTGAAATGAGTGATTAGTTCATTTAATCATTAAGTATTTTTGTCTTGATTTCAGTTATCCAAATTTTAAGTATCTTTTTAAGCCAAATAAACAAACAAATAAAACACAAGACAAAATATAATATGTGTGAAAGATATGCTATTATATTGTAATAATTCATATCACTAATATTTTCCAACTTAAAGTTATTGGTTATTGCTGTCATTTCAAATAATAAATATTTTAACTCACTTTACTTTTACTAAGACGAGTCAAAGGAAATAAAACTTGATAAAAAAGAGACATCTTTTTTCGAAGATTTTTCGACATCTCATCAAATAACCCCTATAATTGGAGATGATCCAGATTTTGTGAACAAGTATTTGGACACACTCAAAAAGGACTCAATTTAATAAATTTATTCCTAAATATACGAGATCTAAAATAATAATTCGTAAATGAAGAAAAAAAAATGTTCGTTTTTTAGAATTTCAATTTTTTTTTTCGTAATAACATTTCGTTATATTGCGAGGGTACGACATTCATTAAGGAAATAAGTATCTACCTCATTGTCGGAGAATAATTCATTTCATAAAATTAATGGATAGTAAAATTTAATATGGCGTAAAATTACAGTTGCAGTTTATTTCATCCATTCACTCCACTTAGGTTAAATCCTTGGGGAATTTAGACTGTAGAAATTACAATACTTTTAGTAAATTGTTAAATTTAATACCTGAAATTAAAATATTGATTAGGTACTGAAAGCGTCGCACTGGAGACCTTTAGACTTGGAATACCATACCTCCGCAATCTTGTCACGATATAACCGAAAGGTTATACTGTTCTCATGAATACAGACATTATTATTTAGCATTCGATGTACCTCATTATTTATTGGCAGTCGATCCTTGTGAATATACAATAGAAATTAAAATATTAATATGTAAGGAATCATATAATATTTACAATTATATCTCTTTACTGGCAAAATTCAACGTCTACAAAATGGTAGATTTTAAGACATGCTAAATGTTCCGATTATTTTTCATGAAATGTTTTCGACAATGATTAACAATTTAATAGGTTACGATCGTAATTAAAAAGCACGGATGCAATAGTTAATGTCATTCAACCCCATATCCATTTGTCTATTCAACTGAATGTTTGTAATCAGATTTTAACAATCTGTCAAAACGCAGTACTTAAATCTACTTTAAGATATCTTTGAAAAATTGATTCACAAAAAATATGAATATTATTATACGACGATTATGATGATGATTAAAGGGACAAACATAAAATAGTAAGGTTTTTTTTTATTGAAAATTGATATTTTCATCCAAAAATATCAAATTAAAAATAACAAAAACATACCCAAAGTAGAAGAATGACAATCCTGAATTGAGCCAAAGGTGTGTCTCAAATGTGTCTCAAATTGTCTCAATTGGGTTTCGATGTGTGGCAATTAAGCGGAATCGACTGTAAGTTTTTCAACCTAGTGATTCTACCTTATAAAGAACTTTTTTTAGTTGCGAGAGTACCTAATACATATACATAACCATTACAAACATAGAAAAATCATTAACTATGAATTAAAAATTAAGAAAATATTAACGAGAATTAGTCTTAACAATAATACGAATAACGGTTTTATGGTAAATTGCAAATATTAACGAAATTATCAATTTCATTGATTCGTTCTGTAAAGGATATAACACATTATGCTCAACACAATATACCTTTTAAGAGATTTTTGAACAGTCAATTGTAGATTCGTGCCTTCGTCACTACCGGGACGTTATCGACCGGGACTACCCGGTCCCAGAGTGCCTTTAGAAGTACACGTGATATCTACTCATCTCGTTTGCATTAACGGTCAAGTTGCACTTTTAACCCGCGATGCCCTACTTGCACGTGAGCCGCACACACCGTAGCAACCAAACTCGGTAGGTACTCGGTAGGTACCCGTACCTACCTGCCCAACCAGCGGTTACCTTTTCAAATCCGGTAGGAACCTGCTCGCATACCTACGTACCTTTAGGAATTGACAGAAACCGGAGAAAACGCGTTACTTTACCCCATTAATCTTAGAACTTAATAATATTATGTATTAAAGTTTTCCTCGTTAGGCTTAATTCACACGCAGTTATACTGTGTGAGTTTTGATATTTGCATTTTGATCGACCGAACAAATTCGACAGACAATTGAATGACAACCATTGTTAAAATATTAAAATCTAAATAACTGATAAATAAGTTAATACTTATAGATCGAAAAATAATGAATTGCACTATAGAAAAATAGATCCTTTGCACGCTGAAGATCTTCTGGAATCAGTTGGAAGATTATTTGCATTAATTCATATTAGGTTATTATTGAATACGATATTAATGATCATAAATGTTTCTTGTATAGATGTAAAATACATTTTTTGGATTGGAACTCTTTAGTAATGGAAGCACTGGGGTTAATATAATAATAATTCCAATCGGTAAAAAAATATAAAATAAAATCTATTTTTCATCATTTCAATATAACTGATTGATCGAAATTCAGAAGAAGAAAAGAACTGTTTTTTTACATCCCTGATTATTTCTTCATCCCTTTTTAAATATCCAAAAATAACGTTAGTGTTTGTCAAATTTTAATAAAGTTTTTAATAAGTATATTAATGTACCTTAATGTAACAACAAGCAATTTCAACAAAATTATACATATCTGGGCATTGCAACGTCCCGCTGAAAAAAAACTATTATGAAACAAATCAAATTAAAAATAAAGAAACGCTGCAAACAAATAAAACTTGAAAATGAATAAATAACGGTTTTAACTTTTTTTGGTAGACATATTCGTATTTTTTTATAAAAGTATGAAAAATAAAAATTAAATACGTCTATTGAAATAACGACCCCAAAAAACATTATATTGATCAATACGAGACGAGAATATAATATAAACATTTATTTCTAAGTTAGGAAAACGAAGGACTTTAAACCTTAGCTGCATGTTAAATTATCATGTACAAGTAATGATGTGACCATTAATTTGAAGGCAATACATATATGTGATATCTTCCTATTTGTTTATATAATCCGTTTTCGTATCATTCTGTGGACTGCGACTGCTAAATATTTTTGAAAAGAAAAGTTTTACATCGAATCACGTAACGATAACGTTAAAAATCATCTGAGGCTCGTTTGTAAATAAAAGTTAAAACAATTTGGCTATATATATTTTATCGGTTGGAAAATAATACGAAACATAACTAATTTATAACTAATAAAAATATATGAAAGATAAATTAATTGAAAATAAATGATGTCCAAATCGTAAAAAAATCTCTTTCCATAACATTGCTGCTTGAAACTTTTGATAACAATCTCACAGGAGGTAAATCCTATATTTGATTTTTTTTAAAGGTTGAGGACATATTCAAAACACTGTAAATAAAAATTATCTGGTTAAGATAAATTAAATATTTAAAAATCAGCAATTTCTTTTCAGGCGTATTCTGGTATATGTTTTTAAATAATATACTAGAATACGCCTTAAATAAAAATAAAATGAAACATATGTTTCAACATATTCATTTGTATAGAAGCTCAAAACATCAGCTTAAAAAAGCAGAAATGTGAATTTTATTCAACTGTACAAAATGGTCGCCTAAGCCACGTATGACAAGTCGTTATCCCTCTAAATTCCCGAAAACTGTTCTTTCCTTTTTTCCTCTGCGCGATATTTATAAAAAATAATAGTTGTATTTGCTTTACAAATATTTTTTAATGCTCTTTTTAAACTATTGTTGATAAACTGAACCAGTTAACTCTAACTGTTTGAATACTCCGTTGTTGCCAAGGAAGGTTACCGTTTTAGTCAGTCAAAATTTTATCTTGGACCCAGTTTTACAATTCTGAACCTATGCCCCGTTTATTTAATGTAAGGCTAACTAACCCTTTAGTGTCAGCTGATTTAAAAGTTCATACATATTTAATTACAAACTTTTTGGTGAAAAAAATTATCTTGATTAATGAAACATCTTAATAATTTTGTTCAAAAATGTAAATAATATTACTCTAAGAAAAAAATTAAGTGGTTTCCTTATTATTGTTAATATCTATACAAAGTTGAAGAATAATATGGAAGTATGGGTATTTACAGGGCTTACGACCGTCATAGGCTGGTTTAAGTGATCATTTTATACACGTGTAGCATTCACCCATGATTGACAACCACACTATTCAAATTCTTGAAGATTCTAGACATATTGATCCAATTGGTAACACAGTGTGCGAGAGTCACTAGAGACATCTATGGTGGGATGAGGAAAACATTGGTAAGCAGAAACTCTTTTTTATTTTATCTAAAAGTTTAAAATCAAAGTTTTTAAATATATTAGATTGATTGAAATAATTCGGGTTTGTATCCCCGTTACTTTTTCTGCAATATGCAATAGTGAAATGAAGGATTTTTCTCGTTACATTTAAATTTAAAGCCTTTAATATTTAAAAAAAAAAACGATGCTTAACTCTTTATATTTGTAATATATCGCTCACTCCTTTCAACAACGTCATACATAAAAAAAACTTGATTTTTCTGAAGATCGGTGTAAAAGTTTTTAAAAATATAATAAAATGTTTTTAAAATAAATATCAAGCCACTCATTGAACTTTTTACCGTGCAACATATCTTTTTAGGTAAAACCTGTTTTTTTCCATTTGAAAAATATTACGTTTATTTAAAAAAATAATTAAAAACCTTTTCTTCAAAATGCAAAATTTGTCGATTTTTGATACATAACGTTGTTGAAAGGAGTGAGCGATATATTAGTGACTGTTTTTTTGAAATAATAATGGAGTTAAATAATAGTTCAATGAATACTATGGCCTCGAGTTAAAATCCAAGTTTGATGAAATAATTATTTTTTCAAGAAAAAATTGACCTAGCGCCTGAAGCGAAAGACTGATCACCTTGCATTTAGATAATTAATGAGTGAGATATTACGCAACTTACATTATATATATATATATATATATATATATATATATATATATATATATATATATATATATATATATATATATATATATATATATATATACATATATATATATACATATATATATATATATATATATATATATATATATATATATATATATATATATATATATATATATATATATATTTATATATATATATATATATTTATATACATATATATATATGTATATATATTTATATATATGTATATATATATATATATATATATATATATATATATATATATATATATATATATATATATATATATATATATATATTATATATATATATGTATATATATATATATTTATATATATATATATTTATATATATATATATATATTTATATATATATATATATATATATATATATATATATATATATATATATACATATATATATATATATATATATATATATATATATATATATATATATATATATATATATATATATATATATATATATATATATAAATATATATATATATATATATATATATATATATATATATATATATATATATATATATATATATATATATATATATATATATATATATATATATATATATATATATATATATATATATATATTTATATATATATATATATATGTGCCCATACCATCTCAATCGCCTTGTCTTTACATCTATGTATGATAAATTTCTTATTATTTACGGATGCTGATTAGATTTTTTTAAAATAAATACAACAATGGTATTAATGTGTGTATGTGGTATGGGTATTGTTGAATATCAAATACTTGGGACTGAAAGGGTTAACCGCAAAGCTCTAAAAACTTCTGTTATGTATTTAGCATTTTTTAAAGCACATTTTATTTCATTTCTTATGTCAATATCGTAAAACTAACTGTACATGCCCTACGCTGCCCGGGACTAAAATTTGTGTAAAATTTACATACATTTATTTTAATTAACCTATTTACTGCTGTCAAAACTGTAGTTATGTTTTGTCAGGTTAGTCAATTATATCATGGTATTTCAATGTGTGAATTGTTTATTTTTAAATAATGATTTTAAAAATATTTAGAGGTTTAAACGCCAAAATTCATCCAAAAAATTCGTTGTTTTTCTGCACATAATTTGATCGTAAATATCGATTAGTGATTTTGAAAAATGTGATGATTAGAAATACATGTACATGTGTTAGATAAAAGCGCCAGCCCAAATGAAATATTAAAACTTGTTTATAAATTTTATATTTTAACTGTTAAATTTTCTTTATTTTTTTGTGTTTTTATTCTTTCTGAAGCTGAATTCAAAGATCTTTTCATTTGATTTAAAACAAAAAAGTTTTGAATTCACCTTATTGGCCGTTAAATAATAACTATAGGTAATGAAGAATAGACCTTAAACAATTTCATCCGTTTTCAGAAGCAAATTTTTTTTTTCCAAATCAATCAATCGACTTCATACATTCCAACGGATGAACGGATAGTTCTTTAACAGTTTAATTCACCCCATAGCTATTGTGTAACAATATCGATCATTCTATAAGCCGTTAACCGCGGCTACCGCAACTCGGCAGATGACCGATTTTAGGCCCAAAACAAATTATTCAAGCTCATCAACATGTGCCGTGTTGGGCCCAAGAGTACCGTTGCTAATCACCAACATCATTGTTTTTTTTCTTTACCGGCCCATCGAGTACGGCGCTCACGCCGAAATAGCGGTTTGCCGGTGACCCGGTACCGGCGACCGGCCGAACCAGGCCAAGCGACCGGCGCTGGCGGTCACGATCGGGCCGGACAATTTAACGACACGATGCGAAAGGCCAGAGCGCCAAATAGGGCCCATTATTTAATGTGAACATTTTACTAGACCAGCACGTGGTCCGCTGTGTATCTGCGTCATTCTGTCAGCCGTCGACGCTGGACCATGAGCTATGTTGTCGTTTAGGTCTAGTCACAAACACAAGTAAACCTAGTTTTACGCTGGAGTTCTGTTCCGAGAGACACCGGCGTAAAACGAACATAAATATAATGGACGAAAAATCTTAGGCTCCGTGTCCAAATTTAAAAAAAATATGTTTCAAATATGTTAATCTAATAAAAATATGTTTATTTATTATTCTTCTTCTCCTTCTTCTTCTTCCAATCCTTATCTGCACCCAATGATCTTGATCGTTAAATACATGAAGAAAAGATTAGTCTTGCGCTTCAGGTACAAGCCCAGGGTAAAATCAAATAAATGTTGGATTGAAAAATCACTAATATTTCTTTTGAAATGCATCTTACTTTATTTGCTTGGTTATTGCTTCCTTTCTTGAAGAATCATAACATAAGTGAAAATGACGCTTCTTTTAACATATACGCTTCGATTGAAATCCCCGTCTGTTTCACAGAGCTCATCTTTCACCTTTCTTTGAAAAAAAGGATACGAGTTATATCGGCTGTTTTTAGAATTTTCCCATAATTTTCTTGAGGGGGGTCTAATTCTTCCATCAAATCTTCTAATTCTTGGTTAGGGAAACCCACTGCCGGCACGAACCGGCGTTTTTGTGAATCGGCGTAAATCAAACCGGTGCAAAACGAAGTTTATCTGTATTCAAGTTCTTCAGTGCATATCAAATGAACGATAAGTGCGTCGTAGCATTGAAATACGGAAGATTAAATAAACCGGTCATATTATGATGGAGTCAAAATATATTGTACAATCTCATCATCTCATCATACGTGGAAGCCTGAAAGACGGGTACGTGTGCAAAGACAATTGTTTCGTGCGGCTGTCAGTGGATTTAGAATAGCCATAGTGAGAGCCAGCCTCCAATATAAGATGGAACAATAAAAAAGAAGCATTATACGTTTATTTACCGAACAGCGCGTGTCTCAATCGGTCATCATTTAGACGTGAGATTGTGTCGAGGTACTGTTTGTTTTCAATTGAACTTTTTTCATTACATTTCGTCATGAAACTGTATCTAAGTGTTAACCATAGAAAAATAACCTCAACTCAATTCAAATCATGTCGCAAGCGTTCGGTCATATTGTCATCGGCCTTAAACCGATACGTCAGAATGCGTCGCCATTGTCGACAATGGAGTCCCGATATTCCAGAAAAAGTCAAGATAATTTGTCAATTGATATTTTCTCGATCCTGAAAACTAATTTTCTAACTGCAGACGACCGTGAATTCACTCCTCTCATCCTGAAAAGGTTGTGAAAACTTGAAACTGAAAATTCGAACATAATCTCTTCAGATCCAAAAAAGGTTTGACATCTGATTTTAGAACTCAAAGAAAAATAATATTAATAAAGATAATTTGTCAATTGATATTTTCTCGTTCCTGAAAACTAACTTTCTAACTGCAGAAGACCGTGAATTCTCTCCTCTCATCCTGAAAAGGTTCTGAAAACTTGAAATTGAAAATCCGAACATAATCTCTTCAGATCCAAAAAAGGTTTGACATCTGATTTTAGAACGCAAAGAATCTAGAATACCTTTAAGCTGAGGTCAATTTGTTTTTGAAAAAAAACAGCCAAGTGCTTTTTTGGTGGTCAATAAGTATTTTTTACAATAAAGTTATTATATTATCAAACACTAGATTATTTACTCTATGGATGAGATGTCAATATCAAAGGTGTCTCAACTTGATATGAAATATCCATCGTTAATCTTTATTTGAAAAAAAATATGTAAGTCTGAGCATCCCAGGTCTTGTGATCTGGAATTCGGCTGGGTTAAGCGATCATACTATTCATTTGTGTAAGTTTTTTATTCAAAGTATTGCAGCGGAGTTTCTGCAAAACACGGCAATCATAAAGTTATAATAAGTCAACAGCGTTCAATGGTTGAAGTCAATTAGGTTTTTGTTAAAATTTGGGATTTATTCCTAGTAATCATTTATTAATTTATTTCTTCCCAATGTGTTTAGAAAATCTCTCATTTTTACGATTTATATTTTTGCCCATGATCACGTGACTTGTATTTTATGGATGCGAATAGCCATTCGTTGAAAACCCGAGGCAGCCGATGTGTCCATCATCAAACTGATCAGATATCATTTGCAATACGATCCGAACCAAGAAGTGAAAACGGTAGATGATATTATAATGCGGATTTTTTTTATCAGCTATATCTCCTTACTTTTCTCGCGGATGAAGAATCTCTTTCTTACTTTTATATCCTATTTATTACTGGAACTTGTAATCAAAAAATTGATCCATGTTGTTTTGGCAGATATTCAAATAAAGAAATGGTACGATAGAAGCATAAATAAAATTTACGTTATTTGTATCAAAATCGTTTTCCGTTCGTTATTTTGTAAAACATAATGTATTATATTCAAGTATATAATACTCAAAATATTTTCATTAATTGATTCAGCAGTCACTTTGTGGTAAAATCTATCTATTTTTAATAAATGTTTTACTTAGTAAATACCACTATTAGTGGTATTAAATATATTAATAGTGATATTTACTTAGTAAAACATTAATTAAAAACTCAAAATATTGTTTTTTCTTACCCTGATATTGATAAATACCGGTAAAATGATAGTTTTTATAATACTTATTGCAACTTCGTAAATTATATTTTTTTTAAAACTTGCAAAAAAAGAGATTTGAATTTTATAAAACAGTACATATAAGGGCTTTTTAATTTCACTTTTATCCGTTTTTTTCATATAACGGAATACGCTTTGCGTACGTACACATTCAATGCTATTAACCGGACAACATACTTCATTTTGCACTAGTCGTAAATGAGATTCTATCAAGTCATTACTTGATGACATTGTGCAACCATTCTCATTGTCAATCCGTTCCCACGAAGGCAGAATAAATGCAATATAGTTGTTATTATTGCAAGCCGATTGTGAAAACTCGCGCAGTTACCACATCTCAGTGACTGACAGGTGACAGCGACTGGGGTCATTAGCCGGTGTCAATAATAATGAATGTTTCCCTACAGCAGCAAATGTAATATTTGATTGGAATTTGAAAGAAGAGAAAGTTATGCTTTGCAGATATAAACAGTGAAACTGAACATTTGGTTTATGAAATATTTGTAAAACAATACTGTTTCATTCCCAGCTTGGAAATAAATCTATAATCATAAAAGGATGACCGTGGTATTACTGATTTATTTTCGTTAATCAAAATGTAATTTGTGCTAGTGATCTCGACAATTGGATATAAGGAGATCAATTTATTGTGCAAAAAGTATTATTAGGCATATGCTTAAAGTATGTTTTTAATACCATGATTTTTTTTTAGAATACAGGAAACGTATCCACCAAACGTCTTTCGATGTCATATGTCATGTTTCCATTTAATATCAGTAAATAAATGTATTTTAATGTATATTTTGCGATACTTACATATTCTCGTATATGTGCATACGAGTATTTTTTTAAAAATTTATTTATTTAATATATTTACATTTTTAAGTATAACATAATACATTTTAAATATTTATACATAAGGAAAACTTTTATATTTAGATTCGCTGTGCCTCTCCTGTAGTATGTATAATAACCTCAATTTTTGACAGATCCATGACTGGTACCATTAACAATTTATGGGATATTTTTATGCGTTGATTTTTATAAATGGAAAGATTACGTTTGTCTTGAATTTTAAGTATACTAACAAAAAAACATGATGAGGATAGGATTTATATATAGAGGAAGAGGTTCCGCTTAATTCCTTTTGTTGTATAGACTTTTAACTCAACCGATCATCTTTTAACATGTTAATGAAAAACAGTGTGATCATTTTTAACCTACACGTATCTAAATATATTATTTAAAAATGTAATTTTAATTTATCTTTATTTTTTATGCAATGCGAATCGCGAAAATTTTATGTAATTAATTTATACGTTATATCGTTTGTACTTGACAAAATATTTATTTAGTTATTTCGTATTTAATATATTTAAAGTATTATACATTATGGTTTTGGAATTACTGTTTACATGTTTTGTTAAATATATATATATATATATATATATATATATATATATATATATATATATATATATATATATATATATATATATATATATATATATATATATATATATATATATATATATATATATATATATATATATATATATATATATATATATATATATATATATATATATATATATATATATATATATATATATATATATATATATATATATATGTATGTATAAATATATCTATAAAGCTTCATAAAACACCCCTCAATTAACCTTTTTTATAGTAAAAAACAACAATAACAGCATTCTAGAGCCGATGGTTGTTATTCCCTTACCACGTGAATATTTCAATACATCTGAATGAATTCAATCCACTGACGTAAATGTGCTCGTGCCATTCGTACCTGTAAATTGCAACTACATGGAATAATATCTACTTGCACCTTGTGTTTTTGTACACTTATAGATTCAGTTCTGTTCGATCCACATCAAGCTCTAATGCAATTTATCGATGCAAAACGCTGTACACATTACATTTATAATCAAGGTCCAAAAATTACAATCAGTGCCTTTGTGAAGTGTGTGAGTGTCAAAATAGTTCTTAACTGTACCTTAAAAAAAACATTGGTTTAAAATCGTGTATGTATTTTTACGTTTGAGTCAATTAAGTGTTATAAAATTAGGATAATTATTTTAATTAATGATTTAAAAGGCTTTTTGATTTAATATAAAATACAATATTTAGTTTAAATTGTTCATTATTATGGTTCGTTTGACAGGTGTTTTTAAAATGTTTTATTACGTTTTGTTGTATATCATTTAAATTTTGTAGAAAAATTGCTCTTATTAATGAAACGTGGAATGTTTTTATTTATTATTATTATTATTTAATATAAAAAGATTATGAAAACGTTTAAAGAATATATGGATATATTAGGTTTTTATTTTAAAAAAAATAAAAAAATTTCGGTTTGATATAAAACTCGAGATTTTTAAAAATTGACCAAACAGCAGTTTCATTCAAAGATCATAGACACAGTGAGATAAAAAAAAGCATTTATAAGTCATCGAAAATTTGAACTTTTAATCCTTAGATGGGCAATCAAAAACCTTCGATAAAGATTTTTATTTTTATATACAAATGTTAATCAACCCGTGTCAAGGTTAGTTTAACATAATATTAAAATAACCTTGATAGTCTAATTGATATAGATAATTAACAGTATCTTATAATAATATCAAATTATTTTTCCTTGATTCCAATATTTTTACCTATAACATTTTCTTTAATTTAGAACGGCAAACAGTGTAACTGTTTGTAAAGTTATTTTTTTCGTATTTTAAGATATTGCTTTATATTTTATTATCAAATACTCTTTTATTCCATTTCTTGTTTAAGATTGTCAAAAACATATCGCGCACTCCTTTCAAGAACGTCATAAATCAAAAAACTTGATTTTTCAGGAGAACGTTTTTAAAGTTTAAAAATATAATACAATGTATTAAAAATAAATATCAATAAATTATTGAACTTTTTATTGCGCAACAGATATTTTCAGGTATAACCTGAAGGTTTTTTCTCCATTTGAAAAATATTTAGTATATTTAAAAAAAATATTAATAAATACCTTTTCTTCAAAATGCAAAAACAACATTTTCTGCCCTGTAGCGGGTAAATATTAAGTTTAAAATATGCCTCTTTTGCTGGGATGTAGTACATTTTCTGAGCATTCTGAAAACATGCACAACTGAAAATTGACGATTTTTTATTTATGACGTTCTTGAAAGTAGTGAGCGATATTATAACCTTTATTTTCTTAAAAAAAACGAGTCCGTTTTAAAATGTATCTACATTTTATGAAGAAAAATATGAAATACTGCAATGGCATCAAGCTGCCTTAAACAGAAAATAACGCACAGTTTGCCATATTCCCAAAAAAAATAAGTAAGCTTTAAATATGTAGTAGAATGTCTATTATTTTAAATTATAAGGTAATGTAAAAAAGTCAAATGATATATTTGAATCAAAGGAAAAATAGATGTTGTGGAAATTGTATTACATGTAATGCATATAATAAGTTCATATAAAGTACATATCGCTTACTCCTATCAAGAACGTCATAAATCAAAAAACTTCATTTATCAGGAGAACGTTTAAAAATATAATACAATGTATTAAAAATAAATATCAAGCCACTTATTAAACTTTTTTTCTGTGCAACAGATCTTTTTAGGTAAAACCTGAAGGTTTTTACTCCATTTGAAAAATATTTTGTATGTTTAAAAAAATGCTTAAACAATACCTTTTCTTCAAAATGCAAAAACAACACTTTCTGCCCTGTAGCGGGTAAATATTAAGTTAAAAATATGCCTCTTTTGCTGGGATATAGTACATTTTCTGGGCATTCCGAAAACACTCACAACTGAAAATTGACGATTTTTTATTTATGGCGTTCATGAAAGGAGTGAGCGATATATCAAATGTAAGTTAATAATTATATGATTTCACCACTAGCTGTAATTTTTTAAAGCTGCTGATTGATATTTTTATGTCAATCCAAAAAATACGGTACCTATTTATAAATAATGTACTCTGGTGGCCTTTTTCCTGAAAGACATGCATAAATATTTGTTTAAAATTACCTAGTTTCTGAATTATTTTAATATTTACATTTTAAATATGGCACATTCAGGCCAAAAGGACAATAACCCATACATTAGGTTAATAGGTTAGAAATGAAAATTCACACAAATCGTGCTAATGGTGCTATTCTTTTGTGTCCTAAGCCCGTGTGAGGTTCTCTCGTATACGTACACGACTAGACACATTAATGTGTGAGTGAAAGTCAGCTCACACAAACGTGAGTTCAGATACACACAGTCTTCATGCTAAATACGAACGTGTTAACTTAAAGGCTTGCATACACGAAAGTGATAATCAGATATGCATACAAAGTTGGCAAAATTTTGCATTTTATTTATCAGTAGCTATCGGTTAAATTTGGAAACCGGTCTGTCAACCAAGTCGGTGCCGTAATAATGAAATTTGAAGTTTGAGAATTAACACACAAATAAATAACGGTTTCATAACTTTTAACCCTTATATCTCAGTTCCAAATGCATTTGATGAATACCTACTGTAAGATATAATCTTCTTTTAAGGTAATCCTTATACGAGAGCCGGTTGGTGGTCGTTAAACAAATTAAATCTACTTTGATGTTGTCTTTTGTGTAGTGTCTATTAAAAAAATATATTTTACTAGAATATTTTTTACCTACGTTTCGTTCAAACAGGGCATCATCCTTCACATATCACATATCGCACACTCCTTTCAAGAACGTCATAAATCAAAATTCGTCAATTTTCAGTTGTGCATATTTTCGGAATGCCCAGAAAATGTACTATATCTCAGCAAAAGCGGCATATTTTTAACTTTACATTTACCCGCTACAGGGCAGAAAGTGTTGTTTTTGCATTTTGAAGAAAAGGTTTTTTTTTTTTTTTTTAACTATAATAAATATTTTTCAAATGGATAAAAAACCTCCAGGTTTTACCTAAAAAGATCTGTTGCACAATAAAAAGTTCAATAAGTGTCTTGATATTAATTTTTAATACATTGTATTATATTTTTAAACTTTAAAAACGTTCTCCTGAAAAATCAAGTATTTTGATTTATGACGTTCTTGAAAGGAGTGAGAAATATATTCTTCTTTTGACCCATATCCACAGTGGAATAAGAAAAGAATACAAAGCCGAGATAAGCGTTATCGATAAATTTAAGAGAGGTGTGTTAAGATGGTTTAGACATCTCCAATGAATAAGTGAAGAAACAATGGTAAAACAAATTTATGGGGCAAATGTAGTTAGATAAAGGAGCAGAGGAAAACTTGGAGAGTCCAAATATTTGAATGTATGTGAACAGGGAGGAAGAATAATCCGAGGGCATGTATTAGGAGATGCATGAATGTGGCAGAGGTGAAATATGTTTGCAAAGACAATGAAAGGATCGAACGCTGAAATAAAATATTACTATTAAAATAGAGATGCCTACTCCTGCGGTGAAGAGTTAGTTAGAGGATAGTTATGTAGTTATTTAGTGTCAAGTTGTAGTCCTGCGGTCAGTGTCACGGACTCTTGAGTCAGAGTTTTTGGGTTCGAACCCACTCTACCACAATATGATACCAATTTTTAATAATGAGTCGTTTAAGCGTACAGAAAAAGTATTGAATTGCAGTATATTTGTAAACAATAAAAAAAACAGAAATATATATATTTTTTTTAAAGTATACCAATCTACAAAAGATTTTCAATATTATTAATATTTAAAGCATTCACTTTGTGGTTAGTCATTTTTACTTATTTATTTTTTTTACAAAAATGTTAATAATATTAGTATATAACCACTCACCGAGATTTTTATGTCTACCGGTTTCGAGACGTACCCGTCTCTTCGTCAGGACAATCACTACTACAACATGCAAACAATACCACCATAGCACCATTTACACACTTAAAACTACACAAAATGTTTAACACGTGCGATTTTTGGTCGACCCGTAGACCAACATGCACTAATATTATTAACATTCTTGTAAAAAAAATAAGTACAAAGGATTGTATACATGCATTCAACAATGTTTTTCTTAATAGTTTTTATCAGTTAAAATCATAATTATGGATGCCTAATAGTTTTCTTAATCAAAGTGTTTTGTTACTGGCGTTCTATATTAATATTCAATTATTCAACAACCTTCGCACTTTATGCAAACGTTTACATGTGCATTTAAAAATTATACCGTTCGACACTTGCGCGTGAATGGTAGCTTTAAATTCCATATGTATACATAAACAGAATACACACACTCCGCGAAGGGGTCGTTGAACTATTAGCCGAGTGTATGGATCGCTTTGTAATGAAAGGGAACGTGAGATCTGATCGGGCACCATGTGCATCGAGTGTCGCGGGAAACTTAAACCGAATTGGAAACTAAAGAAAACTAAGAAAGTTTATTGGTTTTACTCGTTTTTTAATTAAGTTAGAAACTTTATTTTAAATATAAGTTTTACATAGCAAATACCACTATTTCTTAAAATCTAATGTGGCGCGCGTTTGGATGCATTCTGCATCATTTTCAAATACCGTATGATGCAGAATGCATCGCAACACTTCACGTCACAATAGATTTTAATAAATAGTGGTATTTACTTAGCAAAACTTAAATTAAAAATTAAAGAGATTTTACCACACAGTGACTGCCGAATAAATCAATGAAAATATAGAAACTATGTTGATAAATAATATATTACAATAAATTTTCACTGAAAGATATTTTTTGAATGTGGAAGTTTTCTATCGTGTAAAAAAATTAAATGCATTTTTTCAAGACAATATAAATATAAACACACGGTTGTAAATATTGTACATTCATTTTTCTGTATGTGTGTGTGTGTGTGTGTGTGTGTGTGTGTGTGTGTGTGTGTGTGTGTATGTGTGTGTGTGTGTGTGTGTGTGTGTGTGTGTGTATGTGTGTGTGTGTGTGTATGTGTGTGTGTGTGCATTAATAATCGGTAATAATCGATTTAAGATTTTGAACGAACGAACATTTACATTTTTATTTATATAAATTATATTATTTAAACTTTAGTAAATTAATTTTATTTAGACCTTAATTAAAATTATATTTTTTTATGGAGATTTTAATTATTTTGTTTAGACTCTAATTGTTTTATCGTTGATACAATTGTTTCCCATCAAATAGATTTATATTGTAGTATATAACCAAGAAGTTAAAATATATATACGGAAACAGTTTCAATCAATAAAATCATTGTTGTACTGAGAGTAATAAGCTATCATTAAGTATTTATTTTATGATATTAATTAATTTCATTAAGTATATATTTATTATTTCAGCATCGAATCTATCAATTAAGACCAAAACGGTTTTACCAGCGAAACTAATTTCCTCATATAAAACACTTGAGAAATTAAATCAAAATTAAAAAATATATGTAATAATATTGTTTTATCGGAAAATTAATACGATTGATTTCAAAACCTGTTTAGATATTTTTACAATTATTTTGTGTTCATCAATATTGAATAAATATTATTATATTTTTAATTATGTCAACAGCAGTGACTTTTTAAATATTCAGTCTTTTAAAGGCATATAAACATTAACATACTTCGTTTTGTAAAAATATAATACAAAGTGTCATTTTGAAAACTGTTACAAATAGTGCTCTGACGAAAAGACTTCTAGTGCATTTTTATTAGGGTGGTTCCGAGGATTTAATATAACTAAAACTACCCCTCACAATGTCGCAGAACTGCGAGTCGCCCTTCTCCTCCTCACAGAGGGATGCTAACAATAACATGTACTCCGGAGGAGGATGCACAGCGAAGCCTTATAGCAAAGGATCTGGAGGAAGCAATAAAGGATATCAAGTAAGTTTATATTTTTTTCTAAAGTACAGTTTTTAGTTTTTCCCAGTTTAGAAAATAAACCGGGTTTGGATCTACTATACAAATAGTAGGGTATCTGCAGAATGAAATTTTTCTTTATCCAATCAAAGATGGCTGTTGTGAACTCAACCACGGAACGTAATGAGATGAATCATATAAGTATGACTTCCAAAATTTGATTACTGTGGTTGTCAATCATGGATAGAATGGTGAATGTTACACTTGTGTAAAGTGATTACTTAACCATCCTAAGACATGACGTAAGCCCTGTAAACATTTAGACTTTCATATTGTTCTTCATCTATGTTAAGATGTCATAAATTAAAATTTCTTTAAAATTAATAATTATCGATGTCAGTCAATCTCGTCAGTTATATGGTGATGTATTTTATAAGATATTATTTTGAAACAACGATTTATTTAATGAGCAGAATGGTAAACGTTGCACAAATATATAAAGTGATCACTTAAACCAGACAAATGCCCGGTTGTAAGCTCTGGATTGCTCAGACTTCAATCTTCCTTCGTAAAAAAAACAATAAATGCTTCATCTCAGTTAAGGAACCAATAATATGTATCCTGAAAAATATCATTTCATACTCTGGTAATTGCATTCATCCTCCTATATGATGGTTAGCGCTTTTAGCTACAGTGAATAAGGGTTAATTTTTTCCAGGTTAAATTTCTAGTAAGATTAAAATAAATCAATGTTTTTTTCAATATTTCGTAGTCATACAGGAGAAAATGACCAAGTGCATTTTTTACGAAAACGTGATCATTGACTATTTGATATCTTACTAGCTTAATATTGCCCTGAAAAAATCCCAACAGATTTTAAACTTGGAAGTATAATATATTGACTTGTTAAAAATGACAAACTATTGTACATTGATGTTTATTTTCTTGCTAAGCAAAAGTGACTTAAATGGCCCTCCTGTACATTTTACGTTTTGGTAGTTGGTCACTTTCTCCTGTACGACTACGATTTATTTAATACGTTACCATGGATTGACATCTGAATCACAGTACTTCTTATCTAGCCCTCCTTATTTTTAAAATTACCATAATACCGAATTAGGTGTTAACCTCTTAAAATTACAAACCATTAAACAAACAAATTGTTAGTATCGAGATTAAGCTAAAAATATTTTAATTGAACCGTTTGTTTTTCAGCAACAAGTCACTGCAAAAGTTCTCTTCGGTACTGTGGCGGCGATAAATGAATTAAAACTTCAGGAAAGAGCCGCTAGGGAGGCGCGGAGGACACACTAACAAAATGTAAGTAAATACTTATTAGTAAAAAAATCTCGGAAATTATCAATTTAAATCTTAGTTGTTGAATTTATGGTGCATCTGTCGGAGTTTTCCAAAAGTATTAAACTCGAGATACATATCCGCTTTCGCAAAGCCCATCTGTCAAGTTAGCCAAGACCCGAACCACGACCAATCACTATTTAGCCTCGTTGAAGTTAAGGAAAATGTATGTAGATGTCATCGTGGTTTGTATTTCTATTATTTGCGTTGTAATATTTTTCCTTCGAGAATATTTATTATTTTTAAAAATAAAACAATTATTTAGTTTCATTTCATTAAATAATGGCTAGGATTTGAATCGATGATTATATTTATCAAATTGGTATTATATTCACAAGAAAACCCTATATGTAGGTACTTGAAATATTTACCAGACATATAATTGCATACAAACATATATCTCTCTCTTATCCATACATATTAGTGCATACTGCATCGTATTGACGCAGTGTTATCTTGATAGTTACTTACATTCTCCTGGGCTTCAGGGACCAGTCCAGGATGTATTAAAATAAAATTTATTAAAATTAAACACTCGAATATACCACTTACATTAAAATAAATAATTCACTTTTCTGTTAACCCCCCCCCCCTCTGGGAATTTAACCCGGCAATTTAATATAAATGCTCTTTCCACTACACTACAGAGGCGGACATACATACATACATACATTACATATATTACTTATACTTGTAGAGTATGTAGTTTAAAGAAAAGTAAAAATATTCAGTACATTTTCAAATAATTTGTTTATTTTACATGCACACCGTACTATGGAAATATCGTTTTATGATTCGATTCAGGCAAACAATCCGAGTAAATGTTTAAAATTTAAATTATAAAATCACAAACACAAAAGGTTTCTTTTTGTTGTTTCGGCATTCACTTTGTGGTAAGACATGATCAAATTGTAATTATTAAAAAACAAGTGTTTTAATTTACAATTCAACACATACGGATCTCTATTCCATAAGTTTTTTTAAAGATTTATTAGAGTCACACAGACCATTGCGTAATGGATGTTAGATTAGTGAAAAGTGACATTACTGTGTGACCTTATGCGTAATAACGCTTGTGTCACAATGTTTTATTCAGTTTATTGCATTTACGTGTGATGATTTCAAATTATACCAGAAAAGGAAGCATTACGACATGAAAAAAGTCGACAAAATAATGCAAATCAGTTATCAACAACCAAACGTGCGAATTCAAACAAGTACGGGGAAAAACGTAAATTAGATTATAAACTGAATGTGTCCAACGTAGACGCGACATTTTTATAAATTATTTTTATAAATGTCGCGTTTTAGACTTGACAAGCCATGATTATCTACGGACTGGATATTATAAAGTTTAAGAATGATTTTCAAATAATTTCATAGATATTGATGATGAAGTATTTTTTGCATTACGTCGACAATTTTCTATTTTCAACTGGGGGTTGTAAGAGAAGATTACCATTTTTTTTAGTTGAAGGTTCTACACGGCTCTGCACACATTTTGAATGTTTAATATCACGATGCTCGTGGGTATACAAAACTTCAACAACTCCCAAGAAGCACAATTCTATTTAACCTCCCATTGGTCTGATGATGTCGTTAATGACGCAACCCAGTCACTGGTCTAATAAAATAAATATAAGTAATGCAGTTCTACCAAAAAATATCAGTCCAAAACTTACGTCTAAAAAAACATTTGTAATAGGGAAAATACAAAAAAGCTATGTGTTCTTGTTGCTACATGTATGGCTAACATTGTGCTTCAATCTTCTTTCTGTGTTTTACAACAAACTATTGAAAAATAAAATAGGGTTATCAATCACCCTCCAGCGAACCCTTAACATAATAAATAGATTTATTCCTTGTTTGTTTCTGTCAACTTTGATTTGCTATTCTCATATATATTCGTCATCATACTTTCGTTTTCAACTAATTTATTTTCTGCATAATCTGTTGGATATTTAAATAAATAACCACTCCTCGTGAAAGATGCGCCCTCTCTAAAAACTTTCGAGAAATATTTGAATTATTACTAAATACCTCTCCATTAGTTAATATTCATTGCTCATTACAGTTTTTAGTGATTATTCGCCATTATCTTGTTAAAATATCCAATTTATATTGCATTAATTATCAGCACTGTTTACTATCCACCCATTTCACTTTACAGATTAATTTTTATATAAGTTAATATTTACATACTTATTGAACCGTTTATTTACACATTATTTTATCTTTTTTTTTAAAATTGTATTTTTTTATTATGGTTAGTGTTAGAGTTGTTCGGTTAGAACCCACTCTACAACAATTCGAAAACCACATATTTCTAATAATGACCTAAGCGGCTCACAAAAATAGTATGAAATTGAAGTATTTTTGTAAATTATAAAATAAAATAAATACTCTCTTTATTAAAAATAATAATAAAAACCATGCATTTTCTAGTGTTTTTTATTTAATTTTAATAGAACAAACCAACGATTTCACAATAGTATAATATTTCATTACTCTATGATGAACGTGATCGGTTTATTGATTACACATATCATTTGCTTTCATTGTTGTCTCTGTCACAACAACGCTATTGTTTCATCCATGCATTACTCTAAACAATAAGTTCCAATAAGTATCTACAATGTAAGAGTGCCTGCAAATAATCTACCACACATGTATGGTCACGTTAGAAAGTGTTTTACATTAGTAGGCAAAGGTCATAAGTTATAAGTATTAAAACGTGAATCAAACGTTCGTGTGCTTATAAAATCTTCTTCGACCCTTATCAGTACCCGATACTATTCCGAGATACCAATTATGGTATCTCGGAATTTCTATTAAGAAGTAGACTGTATTTTAACACATTGAACTTCCGAGACGTTTATTCCCAAAGAATTAAAAAACTGCGTTGTTGATTGACTTGAGATGAACACTCGTGAATCCCGAGATCTGCAGAATCGACATCACTACTGGTCTTTCCGCTTTGAATGTAAAATAATTTGAAGAAATAGAAAAACACCTTTAGACCCGAGAAATCCATTCCGCAAAAATTATTGCGCATGCTTAAAATATGTTTTATTTACGAAAAGCTGACATTTTTAAAAAAAATCAAAAAATAGAAAACAATTTCATAAATTTCAGGTGACAACAATAGTATATGTCAAACAAACGATTGTAAAAAAAATTAAATGACGAGAACAATATCTAGGAATATCTTTTTCTATTTGCTATTACTTCTTACCCTTATCCGCACCCCAATGGTGCATAGGGCACTGCATCGTATAGAAGCAATGTTATCTTGATCGTTAAATACACGAAGGAAAGGTGATCAGCCTTCCGCTTCAGGTACCAGTCCAGGGTCATATTAAATAAATATTAGACTGAAAAATCACTAATATTTATTTTGAACCTCTTGGGAATCGAACCCGGGACCTCCAGCATGGTAGCCAAGCACGCTAACCACTACACCATGGAGGCGGACAAATAGGATTTTTTTTCTATTTGATATTACACACCTTAATAATGATTATTTACCTAAATAACGAAACAAAATACAAAAGAGCTATTCATAAATGGATAATGGGTGTGGGTAGATCTGAAACAGAACGCATCATTCAGCCAATCTTATTAGATTGCATGTCATATGATTTTATGAATTAAGTATTGTGAAAATATATAAAATGTGCGTGTGTAATTAGGCTTGACTGATACCTACACAAGAAGCAATGATACAGCTTATAGGATGATTGACTTGTAGTATGTACACTTACCTACACATTGACAAGTTAACTAACTTTCTACACTAATCAGACAGACACCGTAAGCAGTCAATAACCCTTGAGATTTTCTATTCAAACCTGTATCATTATACATATTATTACGTACATATCCATAAACTAGCAGAGTATCGGATTTTCTTGTTATTGACATGTAATTTCTATTACTCATTGACTTACACCTTGTGTTTATACAACACTTATAACGATTGATAATATGTCCAAATTTTTATACAAAGTATGTCAAAATCTATGGTCACAAAGGCTGGATTAAACCGAAGGATCATCACGATATTATATAAAAATCATGAAAGACACGAAATATCTTTGATCATAAAAATGTTGATGAACTCTTTTTTTATTTGTTAATATCCGTTTTCGTATCGTCATTAAGGTGGAAATCCAGTGCCTGATGAAATTTATAAAAAAATCTACAAGTAAAATCATTTAATCCATACATCAAAAAAATATATACTTATATACCTTCGTTTGTTACAATTGTTCACGGATTGTTTTGAAATAATGACACAACGTTGCACTCAAATACGCGCATGTTTTTATGATCAACAGATGGCGCGAGGGCAGTGCCATCTGTTTATCATTTCAGCAACACACGCAATACTGAAAATTGCTCATGACAGATAGCTTCTAAAATATTGTATACCTATAAGCATTGTAAAATTAAACATATTAGTAATATATGTTTTCTCTTATCTTTGTTTTCTTTTGACCTGACTGAGGCACACAAACGTGTGGCCTGGGTACAGCTAGTAAAAAAATAGAAACAGTATAATATTTTAGAAAACATTATAAAGTTTCTATTTTTGTCTTTGCTATAGATTTTATAGATATATAATAGAAACAATATAATGTTTTTCGTTCGAAAAAAACATCAACGCATGGTTTACTCTGAAACCTGTTAGTGTTTAAAAAAAACACTCGTGCAGCATTATTACGCAGTTAATATCGTTACTTCTTTTTAAAAAATCAATAACTATTGTTTTAATTTACCTTTTATTCTAACTATTTAAATATTATTTAAACTCTTGAATACCGATATTGATAAATGTTAAGGGGATATTTTTTTGAAGTTCCAATCAAACGTGAATATTTTATGAGCATTAAACCCTTACTTAAGGGTATTTTTCCTCTAAAAGGCTGGATAACGAGTAACTGCATACAAACAAGATGACAGTTACTATTTATACGAGTATAATTACCTTGCATTCTACGACAAGTTACGGTGTAGAGCGGAAACTCGTGAGTAGATGCTACTAACAGAGATGGATTTTTTTGTTCGTAAAATATACAAATCTGCGTATATTTTATTTATATATTTTTCGAAAACATTGAATCACGAAATCATTTTTATATTTTTGATGTTCAAGAAATCTCCCAGGTGCACTTATTTTTCCTGTAATGTTATTAATACCCAATATTTGTAATTAAGTTTTATTATTATAGATTTTTTAAACATATATAATATATTTAAGGTGTCTAAACTGAGACGATGCACCTATCGTTTACAATGTACAAAATAAGATGAAATTCTGAGTATTTTGAGGGCTTACGACCTGGCGTTTGGATGGTTTCAGCGATCAATATATACTTTTGTGTAAAGTTCACCATTCTGCATTTTTAAACATCCGAATTGAGTTATTTTTCGAAAGATGTACATATGCAATGCTGTTGGCTTCCTTTCGTATGTTAGCTGTAATTTTTGATGTGGAATCTTCTTTCCCATAGTAAAAAGATAGACGCTTTGTCTCATTTAAGACATCTATGATATAAGTACCATAAATAATATATTGATGTATCATTTGTATGGTAAGTAATTGAGTACCTATATTTAATAAAATGTTTAAGTAATAATTTAATTTCATTGTAGTAAAAATCTGTTTTAATAGTTTTTCTCTTATTAAATAGTATCATAAATCTGTTCATATTAATAATTTTGTAATGATTTTCAATATTTAAAAAATAAATTATTCACAGTTGTTTCATTCTTCACACACCGTTACCATGTTCGGTACTACGAACGAGTACATAGAAACGTCAATAACATAATTATAGTTCCTACTTCCATGGCGAAAATGGGATCCATCATCAATTATTATTCCGCCTTTTTCCCATTTTGCCTGAAGCGTGTTCGTTGTAACAATTATCTGAATAACAAAACGAACTCCAAACTCCACTTCAAGAGACTGCCATAATAATCGACATTCTTATATGTATCTTATTAATTTGATAAGGTTTGTAAATCTAGAAATTTTTAGTTTTAATTACAAAATCCTTCTCAGTGTAATATTGTCTTTTCTACGTATCATTTTAGAGATTTTTTTGATGATCCTTGATTTTTGCGTGAATATCGCTATTGTAATTCGATCTCCGTGTCTTAATGGTTTCTTGTCTGCTTTTTTTTCTTTCTTTTGTCACACTTTTTTCGGATCGAGTTTAACGACATGCGAGATGGTTCTTCCTCTTCCTCTGGGCAGTGCAAATCGCAGCCAGAACAGGATGAGACATAAGATGGCTCAACACTAGAGGTCGGATAACTGTATTTCCATATCGGAGCGTCCGGCGCTTCCTCATCTGGAGAAGTACCTACTCAGGATCAATTCGAGTCAAACTGCTGTTTAGATAAGTCGCATCTCTATTTCAAGTTCAAGTTCAGAATAAGAACGCGGACAAAGAAGTGAACGTCACGGACGCCGAATTTTGACGTTTGGCTTGGCGGGAAATCACGTACTATTTTGACATTTCTCTCGGCGGGGAAATTTGCAAATTGAACGTTTTATCTTCCGTTTCGTTTAATTATTTAACATTATTGTAAAGAGAAAATGCAAATATATAATTTCTCTTCTTGCGAAAAAATGTCAAACAGTTAGTTTGTTTATAAATCAATTATTCAAATGGTTTAAGCTTGATTATTCAGTTAACAGATTGCGCAATGTTTAACGTAATTTTTGTTGAAGTAAGCAGATGATGTAATTAGTATTTTAATTTTAAAAAAACTAAAAGATTTGTGAAATAGTTGTGTGGCATTATGGATCTGTTTTGTATTTTAAAATGGTGAGTAAATTATTTAAAAATGTCCACATAAGTCTTGTTTTTCTCAAATGTTACGTATTTCTTTCGTGGATAATATTTTCCTCACACATATATCGTTAAAAAGTAAGTGATATGTCAATATACTCTATGGAGAAAGTCAAAATCTGCATAATTTCTACACACAAAATTAATTTTTAAATGTAAATAAATGACAAGATGTGTCAAATATTTTCTTATTGTTGGTTTTTATTTATTTTTGGTTTGATTAATCTTTAAAATTCTTAATGTGTTTTTTTTTGTCTTAATAACAGTTTTTTAACAAGATATTTCTTAAGCTTTGAAGGATAAAAATTGAATTAATATTTTCATAAAAACACTTCGTATCGTTGTTAATAAACATGTCGATCATGATAAACAAACATTTCGATGTACTGAATAAAAAAATGTAAAGGGGGTAAAAAAGACTGCACTTTATATTTACTTTTAGGTTTCTATTCTTTTTGGTATTTCTTAATATAAAAAATGTGTTTATCAAATAAAACACAAGATTTTTTAAAACATGTTATGCAGTTTTTTCTGACTTTATATGGGCGGGTACATGTGTGTGTGTGTGTGTGTGTGGGGGAGAGAAATAAATGAAAAAAAAAACAAACATATCACACACAAATATTTATGTACATATGCACACACGTATAGAGATACATATTCATACATCGATTCGATTATAAAATATTGTGACTGATTTAAAAAATAAACGAAAATGCAAGAAGGAAATAAAAAAGTATAACATCGAAGTGTTATACCTATACAAAAAAGAAAATTAAAAAATTAATGAAAAAAAAGTATTCTTTTTCAAAAAAGTAAGGTTTTTAGCCGGTTTTCCGCTATGTCAAATTCAACGTATTTATTTGACTTAAGCGTTGTGAATCTCAAAGGTTTGTAGTTTAGTAGCTGACATTAGATTTTAACGTCTCTTTTTTAAATATTATCTATCTTAAGTATTTCCCCCTTTTATAAATCATACTACTATAATAAATTTGAAAATACCAACACCAAAAAATAAAATAAAGGTTTCATTTAAAAATGGTACCACATTTTAAAATGAAAATAAATATCCCATTTATATATTGATATGTCATCCGAGGGTGAATAATTTAGCGTATTTAATAAAATGTGTAAATAATTATTTTATTTTACTGAAAATCAGTTTCAATCGTATTTCTCTTCCTAAATCTTCATATTATTATTGAAATGTAGTAATATTCGTTTTTTTCTTTCTTCCAGTTCACCACTCTTCAGGATCGCTACGCTGTTTGCTGCCTTTCTTCTCACTTTCCCTCCAGCAATCGGCACGTCTATCCAGCATCCTGACGCACCAACACTCTCTCCTTACTCCGACCCCGACATCTCCAATCCTTCGTCGCACCAGAGCGACACTAAAACAGAAAGTACCACAGACGACCAAAGTAAATTAAGTCAAAAGCAGAAGTTGCAACACGCTGGTGGCAATCTTTATACTCAGTCAACCACAGAGAGAATTGGCGATGATTTTTCTACCGGAAAAGATTTGACACCAAGTTTCGTAACCACACCTAGCGTAATATTAACGGAAGATTACACAACACAAAAAATACCGAACGAAATCGTTCGACGATTTACAGTTGCAGAAGATAAAACCGAAGGTACCGCTTCAGAAACCGATACATTTTATCCATCTCGCTCCGTTCCGACAGATGATGACGCGCCAATTAAAGCGAAAGAAAATCCACATCACGCAATGCTCAATGGTACGCGACATGTTTCCTCATCTGAGAGAAATGAAAATGGCGTTTTTTCCTCTAGTTATAAATCCCACGATGACACAACTGACAAAAATTATATTACAACAAAACGAGGTGAAAAAACATCGAGACCTGATACGGATATTAGCAATGTCACAATACTTCAATATTGGACAACTCTCTCCAGTGATGTACGAAGCAATGAACACACCGAGAGACCGAAAAATAATAAAAACGATATTAAAAACATAACTAATTTATTTAGAATAGTTAAGGATAATAAGCATTTGATTGGACATTTGATAACTCAGGCGTCTACGATTGTTTCAGCAGATGATGATCAAACAACTAACGCTAGTTTAGATAAGAAAACGCCTAAAAATAATACAAATGAACAAATAATAAAATCACCTGACGAGACATTTAGAAATATCACACCATCTCCAAATATTGTAAATAAAAATAATGGTGATTCATTAATGTCTAAGGAATTTGGAAAAATTGATAATTTTAAGTCTAATGGATCCAAACAAGATTCAACTACTTATAATTCTACCATAACTGAAGACAAGAACGTTCTCGAAGCAATTGACTATGGTTTGAATAAAATGAATCAACTCTACGGTGTTCAAGAACCGATGCTGTACAATTTAGGTAAGTTAACAAATCTCAGCAAACGGTAATTTTTGTGTATTTTTTTAACCGGTATACTAAATATTACTAACGATAAAAAGTACGAATATAAATTGTGCAATAATTTAACATGTACGTACTACATTAGATTATTATAAATTATTACATGGTTTTCTGCATTTTTCAAACACAGCTTTGAAAAACTAATTTAAATATTTACCTTACGTTTTAACTTTAAAATAAGTTTGTTGGAATAAAGTCGCTTTTACTGAGTGAGAAGTAGTTATAAAATGAACGAAAATGTGGAGGAAGATCATATATATATTTTTTTAAAACCCTGTTAAGCAAATATTTCCTTTATCCACATTAAGTGTGGGTTGGACAATACTAAGCACCATATATGACCATGCCAGACATTGAACTTAGGATTTTATTTCAAACGATACTTCTAGCTATAGGACTCAGTCAGATTCTTCTCGATGAAGGATTACTTACATATTTTGTATGTTAAAAGCATTGTTAACTTTGTGGTATGGTAATATAACACTCTCTTTATCATCCATCGTTTACTTTGTGTAATAATTTAAATGTTTTTAAGTGATATTACACACAGTGAACGATGATGTGTTTTTTTTTTATTATTTATTTTTTAATATGGTTACAAAAGTTTTTTTTTAATAATTCAAACTAATTTGTAGACATTTCTTCTTTTACAATCTTAAAATTGATAGCGCAGTTCCCTCCAATAAAGAGACTTAGCTCTTGTGCTTGGAGAGGGACTTACACATATTATTTATTGCTTATGTTTGTTGGTTATATAATTTATTTTTATTATAAAAATTTTAGTATTTTTTTCGTTCTTTCTTAGATTAACATTAACATATAACATATAATCTTTCTTAGATTAACTTATACAATTTATTAAATTTGTTTTTTAGCGTTTTAATGTCTTCATTTTTTTATATCTGTAGGAAAATGATTGAAAAGTTCAATTTCGACCCAACATGACATTGGGTCGGAATTGAAATTTTCTCTACATTTAAATATTATAAACTTTATAAAATTAAACAACTTTGTTTTAACCACTTTTGTATTATAAGTACACTTTAACCTACCGGTTTTGACAAGAACCTTGTCATCATCGGGGTTTATTAAATTCTAAAACATTAAAATACTCATAATTAATTACATTCCCTTACCAAAAACTAAATCCTCAGTTGGATTTAGTTTTTGGTAAGGGAAAAATGTGCCACAAATTATCTGCGAAAAACATTCAAGAAATTAAATAATATAATCCATTTGTATGGTACTTTTCCAGGATTATGGCTGGAGCCAGACAACCCTGCCCGTTACGTGGCCACATTCAACTGGCAGTCGGAGGAGGCGAGGAACCTCTCCATGTATGGATATGCAGCACTGCAGGCCTCCAAACACCTCAAGGACAAGTAAGATCTTTTTATTATTATAACTAACGTTTGAAGCATTTACTTTGTGATTTTGTACTTCCACTTTGTTATAAAATCGGTATAATTTAATTATGACGTCGACCGGTTTTGAAGCAAATAGCTTCTTCATCTATACTCATTAATACGACAAAATATATACGTAATACTTTCCTTCAAATGGGACCGATGTCAATCTTCCACCAGCGATTACAAGATGTAATGAGTAAGATGATCTAGAGAAAAGAAAAACCTAAAAAGCATTTGTTTTGTTAATCATTTCCTCAATATTATTTTCGAATTAATCACAGAGAAATTTCACGAAAATGGAGCATAATATACAATGAAAAATTATTATTTATTATGACTGTTTTTGCACAAATATGTTCGCCTCCGTGGTGTAATAGTCAGCATGTTTAGCTTCCGTGCTGGAGGTCCCGGGTTCGATTCCCAGGGAGGGTGAAAATAATTATTAGTGATTTTACGCTGTAATATATATTTAATATATTACCCTGGACTGGTTCTTGAAGCGCAAGAATGATCACCTTGACTTCATGTAAGTAACTATCAAGATAACACTGCATAAACTCGATGCAGTGCCCTATGCATCATTGGTCACGGATAAGGGTTAAAAGTAAAAAGTTTTTGCACAGATAAATGATTTATAGTGTTTAGTTTTCTATTATTTAAACACGGTTTTTTCAAGCGGAAAAATTATTTTAAAAAAGTAGACACATAATATAAAAAAAGTCACAAAAAAAATTAACGGATGGAAAAATCAATCATTTGAATATTCGTTTTCGTTTTCATATAGCGCCTAACCCACTTAATAAAACAACCATGAAGCATTGTAAAAACAATGAATTAAATAAAAATAATATATTAGATCAATAGAAAAAATGCAAGCGATGAAAATGTATAATAATGGAAGAAATTTCAATGAATTATTATGAAACTGATTGTTATTTAAGTGGGAAATCACCGGCCAGAAAATTGAAGCGTATTAGAATAGATAGCTACAGAAAATATTTACTCGCATTGATAGCTTTGCGTCTATCCAATGCATTATATGATTGAGTGAAAAGTATTTATTTATGCATATTATATGGTATTTCAATGTAATTCTATCCATATTTTAATGTCCGTCCACGGTTGAAATCATATGAAACCGATACCTACAAGACGTTAGCAAAAACTACTTATGCGATATTTACTACTTTCATTTTATCAATTTCAATTCAATCATTTTATTTGTTTTAAATATATTGTATTTGAGAGTGTTTATTAACGGGCGTATCGGTGTAATCAATATCCTTCAACAAACCAAAATATTATATTTTCTTACTTTAACTATAAGGAAATTATATTAATTTAAAATGTATCGATATTTAACATGTTTAATAGATGCTATTAGCCGAAACCTTTTTTAAAACAATAAAAAAATCCATAATTAATTTTACAATTTCCCAGTCTGAGGTCTACCCAACTACGCCAGTGCGCCTGTAATGTTTTGATGGTATATAAGTTGGTTTTTAAAATTATATATTAACTCACTGGTTTTTAAAATGAACCTTATGTTATTTTTTACCAGCTTTAGAATCACTGGTATATAAAATTAACTTTAAACTCAATGTTTACAAAGTTAACCTTATATTATTTTAGACCAGCTTTAGACTCACTGGTATATAAAAGTGACCATACACCCACAGGTTTACGAAATAAACCTTTTATTATTTTAGACGAGGTTTAATCGTAGTATATGTACATTGTGGTATTGGTATATTAAGGCAAGATATTTTAAAATAAATAAAGTAATAACAAAAATCATGAAATAAATACGTATGTTGGGAAAAAAACTAGTTGTATGTAAAACTATTTAGCAGATTAGCGAGATAATCAATTGATTAAATGACCAAAAATTAATTATTTTTTAAATTCACAAACAGCAACTTACTAGATTATGTATGGATTAATAACTTTTAACCCTGCACGTTGATTTCGTGAGAAATGAAGAGAAATCTGTGACAGTGTAATTTCGCTTAATTTATATATTATTTTAAAGATGTTTTCTTTTTCATTGTTTGAAAAACAAGAGACATAACCATAGAGAAAGTGTTACGCACAAATTGCATAACGTATTGTTAACTTATTTTTTCCACGCTCCATAGATAAACGTTTTATTATTCTTCTTAAGAAAAGAGGTAGCAGCTTTCTTTATTACGAAAATGCGTAAGTTATAAAACGTGTTATAGAGGTAACGATGAATTACCGTGAAAATGAATATATTTTTTTAATAAATTTAAGCTTTTTAATAAGTGCACAATACAATGATTTGTATTTTTTTATTTCGGCTAAAATACATAATCTAAAATGATGTAGGTGATTTATACTCCAAAATTTATTTAATATTACCTTAGACTGGTCCCTGAAGCGCAGGAGTGATCACCTTGCCTTTATGTAAGTAACGATCATGATAACACTGGGTCAAAACGATGCAGTGCCCTATGCTCCATTGGGCTGCACCCAAGATAAGGATTAGAAATACCTGAAGCGTAAGACTGATTACCTTGCCTTGCCTAATAATTAACACTCAAATTAACATTGCTTCAATTTGATGCAGTGCCCTTTGCAGCATTAATTAACCTTTTGGTATTTATCATCTACCAAATTGAATGTTCCTAAAAATAAATTTATGTTATTTAACCTTATTTTTTTCTCTTTATACGTAGGATTAGAAAATAAACATACGAGTACAAACGGAAATTCCCTGAAAAAATATTACAAAACTGCTCCGTACAAAAAAAGTATCTTATTTTTTTCTAATATTATCATTATTATCCATAAATATCAATACAAATATATTTTAATTAAAACCATTAACAGCTCGTGTTGCCTTTCATTGCCATTTTTACAATTTTCCGTTTTTTGCAATCACTCAAGAAGTAGATATGCTTTACACAACAATTAAAGTAAGATAATGAAAAACAATCAGTTACGCTCAAGATTAACAAACTCTCAACAAAATGGTCAGTCATTAATCAGAGAACTCTATTGCCGAGTCAGTTGGACTCATTCTGTCAAGATTAATTTCCTGTGAGAAAAGTATTCAAAACAGTCATAGAAAAAACTGTCTACCTAATTATATACATTCGTTCAGTATGTGACAATGAATGAGACATGGATCCATCACTGAGGATGGCAACCGGCGAGAGTCGCCCAAACTGACCAAAATCCATATCGCTCACTCCTTTCAAGAATATCATAAATCAAAAATCGTCAATTTTTAGTTGTGCATGTTTTTGGAATGCCCAGAAAATATACTATATTCCAGCAAAAGAGGCATATTTTTAACTTAATATTTACCCGCTACAGGGCAGAAAGTGCTGTTTTTTGCATTTTTAAGAAAAGGTATTGTTTAATTATTTTTTTAAATATTGAAAATATTTTTTAAATTGAGAAAAAACCTTCAGGTTTTACCTAAAAAGATCTGTTGCACAGTAAAAAGTTCAATAAGTGGCTTGATATTTATTTTTAAAACATTGTATCATATTTTTAAACTTTTAAAATGTTCTCCTGAAAAATCAAGTTTTTTGATTTATGACGTTCTTGAAAAGAGTGGGCGATATGTCAACTTGAATGCGCACGGTATACCTATTGAAAAAAAATAGTAAATATAAATATACAAAAAAATATATAAATTACTCGTAAATTCACTTATTCAACTACAAATTACAATATATTTTACAACAAAAATAATATTTTTCACATCCCTTATACCCTGAGAAAAGAGGAATCATTAATAACAACAATTGATAAAACCTATTTTGATTTCCTAACCGTATTTAATCTTGTAGGTATTTTAGAAGGTTAGATGGTAAAAATAATCACTTGAAGGGTTTTAAGGTAATTGTTTTCAAGATGTAAAAAGCAATTCAACTGGAAAGTGTAGAATTCCCTCTTTTATTTTCTTTAGAGCGCCAATTATGTTTTCTTTTATTTTCTTTTTTTGTGTGTTTAGTGAGAGGAAGACTCGTGTTTAAGTTGATAGACAATGGTTGACAAGTTACGGGAAAGGAAACCATTTTAGAGTAGATAGATACGCCCGCACATAACAGGTATGCTTTTATACAATGATGAGAACCGAGCATTAATTTAGTTTAGAAAGTATTTACTATTCTCCATTCTCGTATGGCATGCTAAGCGCTACGTTTTGTGTAAGCATTACATTAGTAGAAATCATTATACAAAGGAACACGATTTTACGTTATTTTCTTTAGAAACGATCCATTTGACGAATTCGATTATCTTTTTTTTTTCACACGTATGAGAATATATGAACGAGAGAAACGCCTCAAGCTCCGAGTCAATCCTATTCAAACAAGTACATAGTAGGCACAAAAGATCTATATTTTATTATAAAATATATTTTTGATGACCCTTGTACTTTGATAAAGAATTTTTATCATTCAACATCTCGGAGAATCCAACAAATTTATTAATATACAACATTTTGAGTGTGTCCAAATACTTGTTCACAAAATCTGGATTATCTCCAGTTATTATCATATTATTTTTTGACATGTCATCAAAGATGAAGAAGAATATGGAAATCTGGGCATTTACGGGGCTAACGACCGTCATAGGTTTCTGCTCAATAAAAAGCTTCATTTCACCTCACCAATATATATCTCTAGTGAAGTTCTAGTGATTCAAGAATAATGTTTCAAAATTGGTTCATATATATATGTAGAACTTCCAAGAATTTGAGTAGTGTGGTTGTCAATAATGGGTAGAATTGGTGAATGTTACACGTGTGTAAAGTGATCACTTAAACCAGCCTATGACGGTCGTCAGCCCCGTAAATGCCCAGAATTCCATATTCTTCTTCATCTTTGATGAGATGTCGAAAAAAACAAACAAAAAAAAGATTTATTTTAATAATTAAAATATAAGTTTGTTTTAAAATCACCATAATTATTTATATTGATTTGAAAACAATGTTACATTTTAATTATAAACAAATATTGGTTTAAAAACAAGGCAGTGTGTAATCAAAGTAGGTATCAATTTCAATAACATCTGCGTAATGTATTATAGCTGTTCCCAATATATTTCTAACCAACCCATTTGAAAATAGGACGCTGACATTCATTTCATACAGTTGACATTGAAAAATGACAGTTAATTAAAAAATCTTTTTGAAAAAAAGTGAAAAGTCTTTAGAGAAAAGTGAACTCACAATACCAAGATGAAATATAACTTGGTATTGTAAGATGAAATATAACTTGACTCCACTGAACTGCATTCAATGCTTTCATTTCTTTTACTGACAGCCACATCTTTTATTGTAGGATTCATTCTTTTTTGATTGTCAAGTTTAAAAACAAAACAATGGTAATTTGGAATTGAATGCATTTTCTCTTACAATTATTTTCTCATGTTTTTTTTTTTATTATACTCGCTTTAATTTACTTTTTATTTTCAATTTTAAAGATTGTACTTTCTCATGGTTTATGTTTATTATGTACAACAGAAATATGTATGTCGTTATCCACCATATTATTCAAGGTAAGTTGTGAAAAATTATATGCGAATTTTTCTCGTTTAAATTAAATAAACTATTAGGTGTATATTGACATCTCAACAAAGATAAAGAAGAATATAGAAGTCATGCATAGATGAAAAACTAGCTTACGAAAATTTCATAGGCTGGTTGGCTGGGTGCTAAAATTCACAATTCTACTCGTGGTTGCTACCACACTAGTTTTGAATAACTTTAGAGATTTAAGATTTTGAACAAACGAACATTTATGTTTTATTTTTATAGAAAGAAAAAAAACGCATGCATTTGAATCCAACGTTATGTCGAATTTATAACAATCATAAGTTGACTTTAGGAGATATATCATTTTGAACAAACAAACACTTAATTATTTTTTTTTTGTATATTAAAAGCATTGATAACATTGTGGTATGGTAATAAAACACTCTCCATATCATCCATTGTTTACAATGTATACTTGTTTACTTCTTTATACAAATGTCAAATCGTAATAATCTTATTTTAATGACCTGATGATGGAATAATTTTCCGAAACCGGTAGTCACAAATAAGTGTTTATAAAAGTTGTATTACATAAAGTAAACAATGGATGATAAGGAAAGCGTTTCACTTACATTTTTGTTTATATTGATTACCCTGGACTGGTAACTGAAGCGCAGAATTGATCACCTTGCTTTCATGTAAACAGCACTCAATACAGCAGTACCCTATACACTATTAGGTGCGGATAAGGGTAAAGGAAGAAGAATAACTTGAAAGTAATATAAATAACCATATATATAACTTGAAAGTCAAAAAATTCCCCACGTTTGGGCACTAGAAAAACATTTTTATATAACACATATATCGGTGTATGTCCTCCTAACATCACGAGAAAACTTTACAGTGCCAACTCGCTTGGCGAATCCGAACGCTCGGTAATCTGAAACGCTTTGTAATCCGAACGATTTGACGGCTTTGATGACGTCGAGTAGCTAATGCCAGTTTAAAAAATTCCACCTTCTCAAGTCGTGAAAGCTTTCGACATAGCATCAACTGGGCTGAAGAAGTCGTCCAGAACACTGAGGAATTTACGGTTTTGAGACGAATGCGTGATTTGTCCCTTGAACACTAGTTAGGTTCGTTATTTCATAAGAGCATTTTCATTAACTGATGTTTTCTTTTTTCTCTCATTTTTCTCAAAACGCTCTGTAATCTGAACGAGCATGATTTACGTTTAGATTTTTTTAAACGTTTCAAAAAATAAGAAGTAGTAAAAAAGTATTTTGAAAAATAGTACGACGACATTAAAATCAAATTAAGTATTTGATTTTTTTTCATTGAAGTTTCCCATTGTCGATATGGTAATGACCGTGAACGGAGTTGTCACCGATCATAAATTATTTACGTATAATCTATTGTCGGGTCCAAAGTGTCGGCTTTTTGTTATGCAGCGAGATGTGGTCCGCCGAGAATCGGGGACGACCAAAAAACGAGATGGAATAAGAAAGTCGACTGGTGAGATACAAGAAGCCTCGCATAAGGTACTGGCATAAGCGCAAAAGGAGAAAGCTATCGGGACTCGGTACTGATGGTATGATACAAATAAACTGATACGTAAAACAGTTTTCAGTTTGCTTTTGCGGCAAAAAATGGAAACTTCTTATTGAACTTTAAAAACTTTTTTTGCAATCGGTGACCGTGTCTTCAAACCCGACTAATATTTTTTGTTGTTTACCTTTTTGCATATTTATTTGTTACAAATCTTATATTAACATGTACTATCATTTGCCATTAACTTTGTGGAATGTACTGGTGGTATAATATAAATAAACCGAAAGGTAAATCAGGTTTCAATTTTCAATTGCAACATTAAAATGGTGAATTCGTCTTGAACTTTAAAAACGTTTTTTTTATAATTGGCAACCGTGTCTTTAAAACTCGACATTAGACATTATTTTCGATTATTTTTTTTTATATAATACATATTTCGTTGTGAGAAATTATATATTATTTATTGATTTGACAAAAACTTCGTGGAAAAACATTTTATTTACTATAAATGCTCTAATATATGTTTTTTTAAGTACATGCGTAAAATATGCTTATGAGTTGATTAATCACAATATTTTTAGTGTGTCCAAATCCTTGTTCACAAGTTTGGGATTCTCTACTTAGGAGTTATTTATATTAACATCTCTACACACATGAAGAAGAATATGGATGTCTGGGTTAGCGGCCTATCGTAGGCTTGTTTAAGTGATCACTTTACACAAGTGTAACATTTGCTATTCTACCCGTGATTGACGACCACCAACATTGAGTTCGCTTTTAAGCTACTCAGCTTAAGTATAAAGTGATACTTTTCATCTATGTTGTGAGTTTATGAATGTAAACACGACTAGTTTCTAAAACTACAGATTTACTCATCGGAAACAAGTGAACAGCAGTGATAAAAGAGTTTGTATTTTTACCTGTTGATAGGGGTATTTGTAGTCCTCGCAACTAGTCGTTTTTCATTAATAAACATAAAAATGATCTTATAGTATTTTTTTTATATTTGAGCGACAGATCAAAATAAAGCGTGATAAATGTTTTTTTTTATATATTTTACTTCATTATTACATTTCATTTAAAGTAAAATGCTCCTAAATTACTATTATTATATTATTTTTTGACATCTCATCAAAGATGAAGAAGAATATGGAAGTCTGGGCATTTACGGGGCTTACGACCGTCATAGGCTGGTTTGAGTGATCACTTTACACACGTGTAACATTCACCAATTCTACCCATTATTGACAACCACACTACTCAAATTCTTGGATGTTCTATATATATGAACCAATTTAGAAACCTTGTTCATGAATCACTAAAACTTCACTAGAGACATCTATTGGTGAGATGTAAAGAAGCTTTTTATTAAGCAGAAACTCTTATATTATTACTATTTTTATTATTTACTTGACTCTTATCCGCACCCAATGATGTATAGGCCACCCCAATGATTCAATACAAAACGTTAATAAAAATATTTTCACAACAAAAAAATAATGCTAATATTTATTTAAACCCCTCGAAAGTTGAACCATTGTGTAACACACTTACAATACCATTATTCACGATGATAAATATTATTTGTAAAATAACTTACTGGTTAAAAATAATTATAAAAATTAATTCTACTAAATTTGCAGTCTTGTCTTAATTGGGCAATTTATTAAACATCGAATAATAAAATGAACATAACACTATTCGTTAATATATGCATACATACAATTAATTATTTTTTTGTAGAATGTAAGAATTAGGTAATGGATACACAATGGTGCAGATTTATTTTTTTGATAGCATACTAACTTGTATTTAAAAATAATAATGTTTAATATAACTAGCACAATTAATTGTGCAGTTATCAATAATTTTCTAATAGTATTCGAGGTTACACGGCAGGTGTCAATCACGCCGTATTATTGGCCAGCGGTTCTCAATTTATGGTTCGTGGAATCTTCATTACGATGAGGGACTTTAAAAATATCTGGAAATTAAATGGCGTAGTTGGATGGACGCTTGACTGCGAAACTAGCGTCGCGGGTTCGATTCCCGCCAAGTGCAAAATAAAATCAATTAATTTATTTTCAATTGATCTGGGTGTTTGCGATGTATTTTAACATTTACTTTCCCTACCCTGAAGCAATTGTGCGCCTCCGTGGTGTAATGGTCAGCGTGTTTAGCTACCGTGCTGGAGGTCCCGGGTTCGATTCCCAGGGGGGGGTGAAAATAAATATTAGTGATTTAACACTGTATATTTATTTAATATTACCCTGGACTGGTTCCTGAAGCTCAAGAGTGATCACCTTGGCTTCATGTAAGTAATGATCAAGATAACACTGCGTCAATTCGATGCAGTGCCCTATGCACCATTAGGTGCGAATAAGGGTTATAATAATCCTGCAGCAAGGCTCTTAAAATAAAATCTTTTTAATGACTTTTTTTCTTAATTATTTTTTTCTATTACTTGATCAATTAGTGTTAACTCGTTAAGCTTTTTTTTAAATATCGTTTTAATTATTCATTTTAATTTTAATTTAATAATATGAAAGAATTCTTTAAAATTTCTTTGAGTTTACTCTCATTTAAGTTAATATCCTGATTTTGTATTTGATAAACCCATAATAAATTTTAGAATTAAATGAAGTCCTTAATCTGGTTTTTATAAAATACGTCAATAAAATGAAATGCAAGACCTATCATTTAAATAATTCATTCGACAAATTACATCGAAAATAAGATAAAACTTACTTTGTAAACAAATAAACTCTGATTATGTCGGCATTGAATTCAATTCAATTCAATTTCGCAAGCCGCAAAACTCACAGCGGAGAAAATGTAGTACTTCAAGTAAGTTTTGTGAGAGCTAAAACACAAGAAATTGATCTGAAAATACCCGTTTAGTTCTAGAAAACAAGATGAGAGCAATGTGAGACTATTTCATGCCGAGTTGTGCTAATGATTTCATCGGATTTGAAGCTCATTCTGCTGAAGTCACGAATAACAAATTGAAATTGGAAACAAATCGTGTTTCAAAGAAATACATTTCGTCGATCTAATTGAGAGCATTATTTGTATCGAATACAAAAAATTGCATTCCTTTTTTCATATATTCATTTAAAACCTTTACTAATCATAATGGGAAAATTACAAAGAATGTTTTTGAAATCTGAAAAAAATGCGTTTAAAATGGTTTACATTTCACTTTGATTATTTATATCTAACCACACATTTCTGTGGCTTGTTTTAGTTAAATAAAAAATAAATAAAATGGAATAAACGCATTTCTAAAATGTTTTATTTCACAATCCTTGTAAGGCATTGAAAATATTATAAATCTATGAAACAACAATGTAGGTAATCGAAAATATTGAAAACGTTTAATGACTGCAGGTATCAATAGAATCACGTGAGTTTCTGTCACATTTAACAGATGGCGCTGCCATTGCGGTCAAAAAAGTGTTTTAAAAACATGTTTTTACCTAAAAAGACGTGAAAATTCCAATGGAACGTTGTGTCCAAATTTCAAAGCAATCAGTGTATAACTTTTGGAGATTAATTATGTTGAACAAACGAACGTGTATTTTTTTATGGATTTAGATTAATATTGCGCATTGACAACCCTCCATACACAAGACCATTGGTCTATATCAAATCCACGAACAGCAAAAAAAAAACATTTGCATATAATCTCAACAAACTTTTTTTCTATTAAATATTAATATTTCAAGTGGTGAATTCGTTAAGTAATTATATTTAATATCTCTACTTCACTATAGATCTCTTTATTTTAATAATGATAAATTGGTATGTGTGGTAACATTGATAAGTTTGACCTTAAGTCGTATCCCGCCGGAACATCCGGCACCCAGTTCCACGCGGCTCCCATTGCCTCATAACACATGTATATTAAATTGATAAACCAAATTCACGCATTCTATTTATCTCAGGAAATACAAACGCCATTTTAAGTAACATCAAACTATAGTACCTAACTTCTTATCGCGTGAAAACTGTATTCATCAAACCATACGCAACGGATACATATGAGTAAACCGCTGAACTTTCAAGCGACGTTTTACAAATAAACAAAAATAAACAAGTAAAAATGACTAACCACAAATTAAATGCTTTAAATATTAATAATATGGAGAATATAAAAATATATTTATAGATTTGGCGTTTAATTTGTAGGACTTAATTTAAATTTATATATTTAATGTTAAAATCAAACACGGACTTTTAGAGTCTACTAAATTGTATTTTATCGTTAAAAACACATTTAAATACAATTTGTGACAATTGTTTCGCCTTGTTATGGCATTTTCAAACTAATGTCATTACATTGTGTCGGGTTTTGATCCCATGATTAGTGTCGCGGACTCTTGAGTTTCTCGGTTCGAACCCACTCTACCACAATTTGATACATATTTCTAAATGAGCCGCTTAGGCTCACAGAAATCGTATGAAATAGAAGTATTTTTGTAAATAATAAAAACACAAATATTTATCTGTTTATTCAAAATATTAAGATCTTCGGTAAATAGCCGAGTAGCGGCGCGATATAAGCTTAAAAACGCGAAATACCTCCGAATTTTCCACCTGCTTTTAACGAACTCTTTTTTTTTAATATAATTAGGTTGACTTTAAAAATCAGTATTTGATTTTAACATTTAACACATAAAAAAGAAGCTTTATGCGAATCTTAACCCAAAAGTAAAGGGTAAAGATATAAATTTTGTTCAAACGTAAACGTTAATTTAAATTAGTTTTAATCATCGTCGCCAATATTGGTACATATTTTACATCTATTTTCTTTATGAGCGAGGGAAAGCAGAGTAGATACTGTGCAAGTCCTACGTACACCGATAGTATAAGAACGAGTGAAAGCTTTCATTTAATAAGAAAGTAGAACATCTGTTATTGATCACTTTCTCGAAAGCTCACCATAGAACAAAACAAATCGATTCTATAAAATACTTATTGTTGATTTTTTATGTCTCATAAAAATGAAAAATAAAGATATGACATCCGTTTTTCTTTTTAATTTAATCATCTGTCATTGTTTCCCCACATCAATTAATTAATTACCTATCGTTGTCACTTTCTTTTTAAAAAGAGATATTTTGTGAATTAAAAATGTTTTTTTTCATAATTGATTCTGGAAATAATAACGTATTCAGGAAACGATTTAAAGATTTTGTTTTTAACACGAAGTATCTTAATTTTTAATGATGTCGTCGTATTAATATGTGAAGTATCTGGGTATTAACAGGGCTTATGAGCTGTCGTAAACTAGTTAAAAGATCACTTTACACACGTGCAACATTCACCATTCTACCCATGATTGACAACCACACAACTCAAATTTTCGCAACTCCTAGGAGTTATCTAGATATATGACTAATTTCATGACACATTTACTGTACTTTCATCTTATATCTATGAGTTCCAAAAATTTGAGTAGTATGGTTGCCAATTATGGGTAGAATAGTAAATATTGCACGTGTGTAAAGTGATCTTATAACTAGCTCACCACAGCTCATAAGCCCTGTTAATCCCAGACTTCCATATTCTTATTCATCTATGTGTTTAAAAGGAATTATTGTTGTTATGGTTCTACTTCGTGAAAAACTTAGAAATATGGGGTGTGAGCCAACTACATATATATGGTCACACTGGTCACCAAGAAAATGCGATTCAGTTGGCTAAGCCATGTATTCCGCATACCTTCCAAAAACCCCATCAGGATGGTGAGAATTTTCCAAAAATACCTCAGAATCTACTATAATGGAAAATTTTAGTTTCGCAATGAATATCCTAAAATATTAAAAATAAAAATAAATATATAAAACCCTTATCCGCACCCCAATGGTGCATAGGGCACTACGTCATATAAACGCAGTGTTATCTTGATCATTTACACATGAAGGAAAGGTGATCAGCCCTCCGCTTCAGGTACCAGTCCAGGGTAATATTGAATAAATATGACAGTGAAAAAATCATTTATATTTATTTTACCCCCCTTGGGAATCGAACCCGGGACCTCCAGAACGGTAGCCGAGCGTGCTGACCATTACACTACGGAGGCAGACTAAAATATTACTCAATAATATTATGTATTTCTTAAATATTCGTACATGTATATTAAATCAATTTAAAACTATCCTCTTTTTAACATTTTTGATGAATATTACTTTTTTTATAACACACGCTTGTTCAAAAATGTATATAAGTATTTAATATTTTCAAATATTCTCCAAAATTGAATTAAATATCATATTATTAGCTGCAATAACCGTGAAAGTCTAACACTACTTGCCATCACGCTAAACCCAACGAGGTCACAATCTGAAGTTTATAGAGTGAAAGGCTCATAGATAAATATGTTTATTATTATCTATTTGCAGATATACTGTCCTAACGACAGAACAAAATCTATTTCAGAACATCTAAGTAAACAATAAGGTAACTTTTTGTTTATTCAGGTGTTTTGAAATGGGTTCTATCATTTAATTTTTCACTTACAAAATATTAAGTCCTAAGTCAATAAGACCTGTGTTGGTTGGGGAAAAAACACAAAATTAAAATAAAATGAATTTTATGATAAATGTAAAATAAGTTTATTGTTAAAATGTTTAAATGTATTTATTTATATAAAAAAAAGTATTTTAAACCGTATAAAAATCATACTCGTACAAAAAAATTATTTATAATAAATATCAAAGGAATGCACGAAGAAGTAACAATATAATATGAAACAAAATACATAATATATTTTTTTATTTAAATAAGACGTTGAGTTGTGGTCCCATAGTTAGCGTCGCGCTTTAAAGCTTTAGATTCTGGGTTCAAACCCACTCTACCACAATTCAATACCTATTTTTTATAATGAGCCGCTTAGGTCACGAAACTACAATAGTTTTGTGTCGTGTTGTGGTCCCGTGGTTAGTGTCGCGGACTCTTGAGTCAGATTTTCTGTATTCGAACCCACTTTATTGGATACCTATTTTTTTCTAATAATGAGCCACTTAGGCTCACAGAAATAGTATGAAATTGAAGTATTTTTGTAAATAATTAAAACTGAAATTAAATTAAAAATTAATTTAATGAATTTATTTTTTAAATTAAAGTACAAAATTAAGAAATGTGTACATACATAACAAAACATTTGTGTATACATGTTTTGTTATGTGTAAACAAATGTGTAAAAATTTATTGTAGGCGTATAAATGTCACCTTGAAAAGGTACCTACCCACTCAGTTACTTTGAACAACTGACCTAAAAATGACTTTGGACTTTGAGAGGATCAAAATCACTCAAATTATTATCAATAATCACTCAAACTATTCAAGGATTTAATAATAATAATTTTAAATAATTTTTTTATGGTAAAACTTACTTTTTCAATCAAACACCGTGATTTTTTTAAACGTAGCTTTAAAAACATTTTAGTAGAAAGCGGGGCAGTTCTTAATAGGCGCATTGTAAAAAATATTGTTTTTCGATGAGTTTGCATTTCCTGCGTCAAATTTCTTGTCGATCAGGCATAAATTATTAACTTTCTATGATGGCGCCATTCTAGATAAATCTGTGTATTTCATATTCCGTTGTAAGCACCTCTTAATTTTTAAACGGGTTCTATTCTCTAAGAAAAATGTGTAATAAAATGAAACAAATAAAAAATAATGATTTAACGGATATTCTTCTACCACATAACTTCTTCATATTTGTATAATACTAAAATTCATACACTCTGTAGTGCAGTGAATAGTGCTTTGGTTACTATACATAACTTCTTAGATTCGATTTCCGATCGGGTCTAAATAAACATTATTTACGAGTTTATTTTCACTCTTATAAAAATAAATTTAATATTAAATTGATCATGAAATGTAGAACTTAAGTAAATAAAAGAGTGAGTTACAGAATCGCTCCATGTATTTATGGTTTGTGACGTACCTAATAAATTTCCGATCAATCCTACCGAATTAAGCTCACCGATAGGTACCCGACATTAAAAAAACTCAGCACACATTTTGTCCCATTTTGGAACTAGTTGAGAGACTTTTTGTACATTGAAATTTATAATGACGACTGGTTTTTTGTAAACGAAAACGAAAACATCTGAAATGTTGCTAACACTCCGACGCCGATGGGCGTAATACACAGCGAGATACGAACGATAGCAATGTACTCGTATCTAATAGACACACAATTTATTATTACTATTGTAATACTTATCAGAATTATGTTATAAAGATATTTTGACCTTATTATTCTGAGGAATATTAAACTTATTTACATTTTAAAGAACATTGACTGATTTATCAATTAAACTTCTTTTAGAGAACATATGTACATGGCGGGCTTATTTCTAAGAAGAATATTTTCCAACCAACCAAATTTAAAAGTAATTAATCACATATATCACGACAATAAATAACATATTTACTCTTGTTTCCACGTTTCAAGCTTCGATTATACATATATATATATATATATATATATATATATATATATATATTATTATATATATATATATATATATATATATATATAAATATATATATATATATATATATATATATATATATATATATATATATATATATATATATATATATATTTATATATATATATATATATATATATATATATATATATATATATATATATATATATATATATATATATATATATATATATTTATATATATATATATATATATATATATAAATATATATATATATATATATATATATATATATATATATATATATATATATATATATATACATATATATATATATATATATATATATATATATATATATATATATATATATATATATATATATATATATATATAAATATAAATATATTTATTTAAATACATGTATAAATATATTGCGCAAGCTGAAGCGCAAGATTCCTTGCCTTCATGAAAGTAACGTTGGAAAATAACACTGCGTCAATACGAATTGGTTACGAATAAAGGTTAGAAGAAAAAGAAGAAATGTACGGTCAATTAAAAATTTTGATTGTAAAATCTAAAACATTTCAATTAACAATATACGAAATGTGTTAAATGTGTTAAAATTGTACACATCAACTCACTCTCAATTCCAGATTCATTCCACATTTTTTAACTAACAGAATGCCTATCGGCTTGACTTGGGAAGATATACATAATAAGAGATGAATAACTTTATTTATCGGAATAAATAACGCAAATAATAACTAACGGCGTGTCAGAATAAATAATAAATAACTTTATGTATTTAATTAATACATTGTGCCAACAGAGGGTTAACATCCATTTGACTTGGAGTCAAACCGTGATCAAGTGATTACAATTATAAATTCAGATAGTTGTTTGTTATTTTTATAATAAAATTCAGTTTGTCACGGACTGTATGCTCAATTTGTCATGCTCTCCTGATAATAAAAAATGGCATAAACGGGTTTTTTAAGCATGTATATTAATAAGCGATGGATATTTATGTCTTTATAAAACGTTTCTAATTCCAATAGTCTAATTAACATTCTCTTTCAATCAAATATAATAATATTATCGTGATTAAAATAGTTAATCTAAAGTAGAGTGAGTCGTGTTTCAGAAATATTTTCGTACAGCTAGTTTTATTTAAAAACAAAACATTCTTTCCCCACTCTGTTAAAATGTGTCTCCATCAGCAGGTGGTATCTAAGTGTTTAAAACTTGATAAAAAACGATTCATTGTATTTATAAGTGTGATTCTTTTTCGATTAATTTATTTCTTTATAACCGCTAGGGAGAATGAATTCAGCATGATTTCTAAGCGGTACAAAGTCGAAATAGAAGACTGATATCGTTTTTACATGCAACGTCATTGTAAGTTATTTTATTAGTTGAATTAATTAAAAGCATGTCTTTTTACTACTTTAGGTATTTATTAGGTGCATTTGAAAGTGCCGTTTTTTTGTTGCTAAATGTAACCATTTTTTTCGATATCAAAGGGAAAAAATACATTTATCAAAATAATTACCGTCGCTAACTACTACTTTCGCCCATTTTTCTGGCAATGAACGGGATATGTGCTGGAAGAAGTCATGGTTATTTAAGGAAATCCATTATTGGACTGTCCAATTTTGAACTTCTTTGTAGGAACCAATGCGAAGTAAAATAATATCCCATATGAAATATTGTTTTATACCATCGGTGTACAGTCCTAAAATATCCAGCGTCGGTGACGTTTTTTTATATTAATTTTTCAAACGCAGTAACACATTCTATAAATAATAATTATCTGCTCTGTTTTAAAAGTGAGTAAGTAGATACCTGTTTTTTTTAATGCCTGGCTGCTAACGTGCGTTCTCATTAACCGATATGAATGGACATATTATTATTATATTCAAAACGTTCGAATTGCAGCTGTTTCCCGCCAATCAAAGCCGTGAACTTGAAACTCGAAAACGAACGTGAAAGTAGTTCAAATATCGAATTTTCAAACATAAAAAAGAACGTTGAAAAAATCAAATCGAATAATCGAACGCTGCGGTTTTAGAATAAAAAGTAGAAAAAGCGAATAGCTTTTTCATAAACCTACTTTCAACGGTGACTTATTGAAACATTATTTGTCATTTTTAGTCTTATTTGACAAAAAATTAGAAAACAATGACATCGCGCCAAAATTATTTTCTATATTACCCTGTATATTTTCCTAAATAAACATGTGAATAAATTGTTGTTTGCAAGACATAAAATGCATCTCATAAATATACAATTCAATATGCCAATGTCAGCTTAGAATCCTCCTCGGCATTTTCGCATTTTTGTATCCATTTTTAAATTTTGTCTTATTTCTTCAATAAATATGGCCTTGCCTTTTATTTATTCAATTATTCAATAAAATCTAGCTTATAAATGATTACTGTTGAAGATAAGTCGAAAATTTAAATGATCAAATCAAATATCAATAACTGTAAACGAAAAACGCAGTGTTAATTTGTGTATTGTATGTTGACCTTATTAAAATAAATATAATTCATTTTATTTACAGTCACACCTTTTTTTTAAGCCCTCCTAAATTCTTATCTCTATTTTCTTATCTTGTTATAATAAAATAATTCTTTATCCTTTTAAAAAAACACACGTTTTATTATATTATCTTGTGTCGTATTTGCGGTTCTTGTAATATTTATTTTTCAAATCCATATTACGCAAGAATTCAACAGCATGAATATTTTTTAAATGTAGTAATAAAATAATATAATATAACTTAACTGACATTTCTAGATCGGTATTTTAGGGATAAGTTTCTTTACGGACTCGAATGAAAAAGAGTTTAATTTAATATATCCTAAAGACATACTTATAAATTATTTTGAATACACAAATACAATACAAAACAGTATTGACAAAATTAAATATACTTAGGAAACTGATAAAAATTCAACATTTTCCTTTAGAAATTAAAAATGTAAAAGACACAAACACTCCAAAAAAGAAACTTTACGAAGACTATAAGCATATACAGACTATATAACAATGATAAAAAACTAAACAAGATAACTTCCTTTGCACCGCATAAAAATATATGTTCCCCAGTCACACATTTTTTTGATGTTTAAATAACATGTTAATATCAACAACAACAAAAAGAGTCCCTCTCCAAGCACAAGAGCTAAGTGTCTTTTTTGGAGAGGCTCAGCGCAACTAAAATTACAAGATTGTGTAATAAAGTATAAATGTTTAAAAAATGTCATTATAAAACACTCTCCTTATTATCCATTGTTCACTTAGTGTAATACCACTTTTATAAACACTTTTTCCTGACTACCGGTTTCGGAAAATCATACCATCATCAGGTCATTAAAATAAAATTATTACGATTCGACATTTGTATAAAAATAAAATTTTGAAAGAAAAAAAGAAGGCAAATGAAAAGATAAAGAAGAAAAATGTGATCATACATATTTTTTAATGAATTAAAAATTAAAGTCAACAAGACAGCCTACTCAACTGAATTCCCTTTTCTTGACGTCAGCGTCGGTTGTAACCACGGGTGGCTGCCATCTGCGCCTTATTTCCTGGTTTCTCACAAAGTCAAACGAACTCAAGGATAAAATTCGTCATAGATATATACTATCAAAGATATATGACAGCTCTGGGCCCTTGTAAGTTGTACCATGCTTCACAGCCGTATAAAATAATATGTAAGTATAATCCAGGCATTGATTGAGCGGTACTTGGTCTTCAATGAGTACAAATCCGATCTCCAGACAGTCTTCGGCTGTCCAAACTTAAAACACAGTAAGGGACATTTTTTGTAGTACGTTTTTTTTGCATTTTTGGACTAAGTAGAATCTACTTAGCCCAAAAATTAAAAAAAAAGTACTACAAAAAAAATGTCCCTTACTGTGTTTTGAGTTTGGACAGCCGTCTTCATACTGTTGAATGTGGTGCTTCAAATCTTAAATGCACATTTTCTATATTGTGATGGTCAGCACGCTTGGCTACGTACCGTGGAGGTCCCAGGTTCAATTCCCTGGGAGGGGTCAAATAAATGTATGTGATTTTTCACTCTAATATTTATTAAATATTACCCTGGACTAGTGCCTGAAGCGGAGGGCTGATCGCCTTTCCTTCGTATGTTAACGATCACGATAACATTACGTTTATATGATGCAGTGCCCTATGCAACATAGAGTGCGGATAAGGGTTTGAGGAAGAATTTTCTGTAATGTACGCTCCCAACTTGAAACTCTCGAATCTTTTGATGAGCTATGCTAAGCTTAAAATAGAAGACATAATTTGAAATAAAAGAAATAAAATGGAACAAAAGTGCCTTACCTTTTACAAATTATTTTGGAAAAGGGGATATTTTCTTATCATAAACATTTCTCACTTTGGTATAACAGAAATTTAAATTCTACTAGACAAAACGTCAAACTGTTCATAAAACATCGCTCGCTATTTTCCGCTCGTTTTTATAAGAAATTCAAATCAATTAATCAAACACATCATCAAATCTTTGTTCAAAAGGCATTGCATTTGTGTCTTATTACTTGGTATTTTTCCAACCGACCGGACAGTTTAATTGTAGTAATCAGATTATTGTTATAGTAATTGAACGGCATTACTTATCCATAAAAGTTTCAGTCGTCTGTTAATGTTCAGGCTGTTTGTGTATCGCTTCATATCGTCTATGGTACGTTGGACTGGCAAACACTTTCTACGTGCGACATGAAAATAAACACTCAAAGAATGAATCCGCAACCATTGATTGATGAAACTATTAAAACGGTTTAATCCCTTGGTCGTCAAACTGCGGCCCGCGGCAATAAAATATCCGTATCCGAATTCGATATAAAAAATGATTCGGATAATTGCGGATGTTACTCTAAATTACATTTTCAATTGACATGACGCGATATTAATATTTGTTTTGAGTTAAGACAGAGATTATCTTTGATTGTTTTAGCACTGCGACTAACTTTATTTTTACAATATTTTGAGTAATTAAAATCTCGATAGAGACAAAGAATATTTTAAATTTATTTCAGGGAATAGCATCAAGTGGCCACTTAAATCAGCCAATGACAGGTCATAAGCCCTGTAAATGCCTAGATAGGGGTAGGGGTTGGCTAGGAGTATGTATAGGAGCTTCGAGCTGGAACCTAGCATGTAACAGTCGGCTATCGTACATAATACCCAATTCATAAGTGTGCGGCCCGCAGTGATACCTCACATTGCCCCATGTAACCCTTGACTAGAAAAGTGTGACGACCGCTGGTTTAATCGCATTTACCTTTAGTTATGTCTTTCATCTGGGCATTTGAACTTACATGATCCATAATCCATAAAATATATTCCATTCCTATATCGAATGATGCTTCCACAAGGGTTACAATCTCAGTAATTTTGTTTTATTACTTTTATTGTTTTGTATCTTTTGTTTTGTTTTTTTGTGATCAACTTCAGTATTTTTTGTGAACTAAGCACATCTTCTTACATTTTTAAAGATATAAACTAAAAATGCTTCAAATCCTTGTACATAATAGGCAAGGAAAATTTTCTATGGCAACTAACAAATATATTTTTTTAAACCTCAGTAATGATGAGTGAGTCGGAGAAGAAGACAAGAATATCGAATGATATAGGATTGGAATAAATTTGATGTTCAGAACTGATCACCTTAATGTGGTTTTTCATCACGTTAACACTGTGTTGATCCGTAGAGGTGCCGTATGCACTATTGGGTACAAATAAAGTTAGAGAGAAAACGTATGATATGTGTTAGGTACCTAAGTGTTTTACTTAAAATAATTTAGATTTTCGTTCATTTGGCAATTTCAAACGCGATTTTCCACGGGTACCTACTCGTCAGTGAATTCATACTAATGATTGCCGACACCTGTCGTACGCAGGCTTCGCGTGGCACGATGCCTTGTATTTAAAAGATGCACCGTTTTCGATTTCATCAGTAGGCCGCCTTTGGCCATTGAGTGAAGTCGTCTGCGGATAGCTAGTGTCGCCAGTATCATGGTTTATACAATGCAGAGCGGTGCCTTGCTTGAAATGCCGGGAAAACGTGGCGGGAAATTCTTTATTGATGAAAAGGTAAATCTTCTTCAAATACTTCTCGGAAAATCAAACAAATCTTTATTAAATAACTTGTGCATTTTAATTTTATAAAGAACATTCCATATTCCTAGTATTTTAGGCATTTGTTCAAATTCCTTTGTTCATAATATTTAAAAAAAAAAACGTTTAAAATATCCATATTATAAATATTTTTTTATAAATTTTTCTTGTTTTATAACCATCACCAAAATTAAACACGTTTTAACCACTATTTTTTTTTTTTAAATTTAAGTATTGTTTTAAGTTTTTTTATAAAGTTATATTTATCGAGAAGCCGTGAAGAAATAAATTTAAATTAAAAATTATTTCAATTTAAAATATTTTTACTCATGAAAAAAAAACACGTGTTTTTAAAATCGCATGTTGAAGAAACCCCATTTTGAGGTTATTTTTTTTTTACAACTTTTGACAATAATTTTTAAATATTATTCAACACATAACATATTCGAGATAATTTATTTGATTAAAAATATTTTTATTCCTTAAAAAAAAAACTCGTGTTTTTGAAACCGCGTGTTGAAAAAACCGCGTTTTTCTTAAGTTAGGTATTTTCAAAATAACTACGTTTAATAATATTTAAATATTAATGGTGATTGAAGTTTTACTTTACATTTTACAATTTTATAAAGAAAAACTTATATTTAAATAAATATATGTTTGTTCTTTTTTGTAAATATAATTCGTATTTTTAATAAACCTACCTAACAAACAGTCTAAAATTGTAACACATTTCCTCGATCTAAATTTTGAAAATTTTATAATTTTAAATATAAATAGCAGAAAATAAAACAATAAAGTATTGTTTAAAGCCTGTATTCATCTACTTAAAAAATAAGAACACTTTTTAAAGACTTATTAATTCTACTCTCAAGTTTTTTCTTTCGTATAAAATTCTGGTTTACTACATTTTTTTACACTTATTTTTTAGAACATCGTCCTTGTAATCCTGTCTTAAGGTTGCGATATTATTCCAACCGAACAGCCAAACGATTATTTTAATTTGTGTACCTGAGCTGGGTGCAACATAACATAACATTATATGTGAATTTTCTTGCTTTATTTTATCCACAGTGTGTTATTTGCATGTTTAATTTCATTTGATGTGCTAACATATACGGAAAAATAATGACCAGATATATTTTTTATACTCTGATGAGTATAATAAAATCATTTTTGAAATTCAGTATGTATAATACCGCAGTACATCTTACCTGTTTTTAGAAAAAAATATTAAAATGAAAAACCTTGTTCTGAACAAACCTGTTTTGAGTTCTTAAAATGTTTTTTTAATAAAACTCAATATTTTCTCGGCATTTTAGTATAATCTCCAAATGGCAGATACGTAAAGTAACATAATCTTGAATTAGAAAAAAAAAGTTATATCAATAAAGCATTATTAAATATTTTAGAGCAACAATTGAATAAAAAATCTAACCACATTTACTATGTATTGTCGATATCGCTGCTTTACCTAACGCAGTACCCTATGCACCGTTTATAACGGAATTATATATATATATATATATATATATATATATATATATATATATATATATATATATATATATATATATATGTATATATATATATATATATTTATATATATATATATATATATATATATATATATATATATATATATATATATATATATATATATATATATATATATATATATAATTTTTTTTTGTATGGTTTAAACCCTTATCCGCACCCCAATGGTGCATAGGGCACTACGTCATATAAACGCAGTGTTATCTTGATCATTTACACATGAAGGAAAGGTGATCAGCCCTCCGCTTCAGGTACCAGTCCAGGGTAATATTGAATAAATATGACAGTGAAAAAATCACTTATATTTATTTACCCCCCTTGGGAATCGAACCCGGGACCTCCAGAACGGTAGCCGAGCGTGCTGACCATTACAATACGGAGGCAGACCTTTACACTATATATATATATATATATATATATATATATATATATATATATATATATATATATATATATATATATATATATATATATATATATATATATGTGTGTGGTGTGTGTGTGTGTGTGTGTGTGTGTGTGTGTGTGTGTGTGTGTGTGTGTGTGTGTAACGTAAAACAGTAACATTTATATGATGTCCACATTTTTTGTACTTTTAAATTTACAGAATAAAATAAAATAAAATTCATATGTTTAAAGTCAATAATTAATTTCAACGGTATTTCTCTTTTTTTTAATAAAATAAAAATAAACGTTGTCCAAAATTCAATTTTACAAAAGAAAAATAAAATATTTCCGTCTCCCAAAAAGACGAGACTATTTTTTTATTCATCGTATTTTTTCAGTGCCATTGTACTCATTTATTTTTAATCTAAATTATTACAAATAACCGATTTGATTCTTAAGACGTTAATTACAGAATAGCAAATATTATCCAATTAACATAGCGATTAAGATAATTATGAAAACTTTTGAAAACAGAGTAATTAAATATATGTTTATACATAAACGTAAACGTATATTTATATACGTAGATAACCCAATTAGACGTACGATTGTTAATTTAAGCTCCAATAATTTCCTGGAAAATTAAACAAAATAATTTAATATATTATTTCAATTTATTTTCTTGTGAGTTTGCCAGGCCAACCATATCGCAGTCTTTTATTTATTATACTTTTTGCGCGATATATGTATGCAAAAGTGGCGTTTGTGGATAGAAAAGTTATAAATAAATTCTGTAGTAGGGCGAAGAATGGATTACTCATATGCATGGTATTGAAAAGTTTGTGAAATGTCGCTAAAAGCAGTTCATTAAAGTTCCCGTAGTCACTACATTCCCGTTTCTAGCACGTAATCGTCAGCAGGGTACGTTAACTCCGCGGTAACACTGAGACGGCACGGTAACAGGGGTCGCAATTTTGACTCTTGCAGTCGAAAAATGACAGGCGCCGTGGCGTAGTTTGGTAGACGCTCGACTGCGAAACTGGCGTCGCACGTTCGATTCCCTCCAATTGCAAATTGAATTCAAGAAAGATTTATTTTCAATTCATCCGGGTGTTTGTGATCTAATTTTCACTCCTACCTTCCATATCCTTACTATGTCTTTGCAGGTTGTTCCTTTAAAAAAAAATAAAAATAAAAACGCCACGAATTGTTCGTTTTTCTTGCAGATTTATGTTATTTTTCATATGGATTTATCAACCAAATAAAAATACAACATAATACATAGTTTGTTAAATAACGAACCACATTTTTTATAATGTCTGTTTTTCTTTCACAAAACATAGTATCATTTTAATAATTTATTCAAACTTTGATCAACGGTAGCACGATGATTAGTTTAGTACTTTTCGATCATAAGGTAAACATAATAAGATTTACAATAATTAAAGAAAACACTTTGTTTTTTACCACTTGAGTTTTTATTAAAGACTACATGTTTCAGAAGTTAAACTTCCATCATTCAGGTCTGTATAATAACTATACTATACTGTATAATAACTGTTTTCTTTAATTATTGTAATATGTCTTACCACAAAGTTAATGCCGAAACAATAAATAAAATAATAAGATTTCGTTGTAGCTGTACATTAAGTAGTTATAATGTGTAACCAATCGCTAAATCTGCTTCCTGTAACTGATCAGGAATGCCACAAATCTCACCGCCGCCATAGACAAATCCATCTCTTCATTACAATCCACATCCACTTTCTCTCATATTTTTCTCTTTCATGCTTTTCATCGCGTGGTTCATCTAGTACGCTCATTAATAATAATTAATCTGCGGTAATTTCTCCTAAGTCCGCGTGTTGTCCAGTCGCAGGCGATGGTGGGTAATTTGTTTGCTTGTGAAGATTCTTGTCTGGAAAAAAACTCATCGGGTATGCAAAACACGACACATTTACAAGTGAAAGTCATTTGAGCCGTAACACACTCTCACTAGTTGGAAGCATGTATTGTATGGTACTTTATAGAGACATATGGGCGTACGATATTATTATTACTATTTAATGTATTAGATACTGGATTGTTCACCCTACGGATGATATGTCAATATTATCGTCTTTTTTGATCTTTTTTTTTCTAAAAAAATATGTAATTAAGTTTATAAGAGAAATGTTGAGTAACAAAAAAGACAATAATAAATTAAATTTCATCCCATTGATTTTTTGGCATTCATTTTAAAATATATTGATAATAGTCCTATATTAACATTTATCCACCTCCATGGTGTAATGATTAGCTACCTTGCTGAAGGTTCCGGGTTTGGTTCCCAGGTGTAGGGTAATTTTTTTAGTGATTTTACACTATAATATTTATTTAATATTATCCTGGACTAATCCCTGAACCACCTTGCGAGATCACCTTGCCTTCACGCAAGTAACGATCAAGATAACACTGCGTCAATACGATGCAGTGCCTTATGCACCATTGGGTACGGATAAGGGTTAGAAGAAGAAGAATTATTAACGGGATCCTATGTCTGTAATCTTTATTTTATAGTTAAATATGAGAAAGAGAGAGGAATTTATTAGTTATCATTTTTTATATGACTCTAATAACGAATGTACCTGCCTGTTATTTTTTTTAAGAACGAGACACGAGTGTAAAGAGAAATTTGTATCGGCGTATTTTATTTCCTATTTCACATATCCGCAGATGTGAAAACCAGAAAACCAGTTGTACTGACTTCTGAAATGTCCATTTAGCAGCCGGCAGCTAGTTGAGTGGGCAGATGTAGATGCTGCGTGACCATAAACTTGTGAAAGTCACTCGGATATGGCGATCCGTCCGATTCCGTACTGGTTTCTTATGGCGCAGCTCGCATGGGGGAATGCCGTGCGCCGTACACACTGCGACCGACGTCATGTGAAATGTTATGAATTAATGCTATCAATATTCAAGTCATATTAGAAAGTGTACAAATGTATGCATTGACAGCTGGTTAAATAACTATCGGATACAAAAATCTAATACGCGATTCTAACGTGTAATTTTCCTTCCTTTATTGTATGTATATTATGGAGCTTATTCATGAATATGTGCATAATAATTTTTGTCGAGTTAATAAATTTTAGTAAAGGACTTTGGGAACAATCATAATACTAAGATTTTTTATTGCTGAAGTTCAACATAGATGAAAAAAATGTAAAACATCGCAAAAAAAATGAGTTAGGTACAATAAAACCACAGATGTCAACTATTATTAGTTTTTTTTAAACATTTAAGAATAGTTTTTTTTTTATAAAAATTAGACTGTTTCTAAAGTCTACTATATTTTTTCCACATTCCTTGTTCTTCAAACCCTTATCCGCACCCCAACGGTGCATAGGGCACTGCATCATATAAACTCTTTGTTATTTCGATCATTAACACATGAAGGAAATGTGATCAGCCTTCCGCTTCAGGTACCAGTCCAGGGTAATATTGAAGGAATATTAGAGCGAAAAAATCACTTATATTTATTTGACCCCCCCATGGGAATCGAACCCGGGACCTTCAGAACGGTAGCCGAGCGTGCTGACCATTACAATACGGAGGCAGACATTCCTTATAGTTGTTATATGTACCTATGTATGTTATATCGCTCACTCCTTTCAAGAACGTCATAAATCAAAAATCATCAATTTTCAGTTGTGCATGTTTTCGGAATGCCTAGAAAATGTACTATATCCCAGCAAAAGAGCCATATTTTTAACTTAATATTTACCCGCTACAGGGCGGAAAGTGTTGTTTTTGCATTTTGAAGAAAAGGTATTGTTTAATTATTTTTTTGAATGTTTAAAATATTTTTCAAATGGAGAAAAAATCTTCAGGTTTTACCAAAAAGATCTGTTGCACAGTAAAAAGTTCAATAAGGGGCTTGATATTTATTTTTAATACATTGTTTTATACTTTTAAATTTTAAAAACGTTCTCCTGAAAAATCAAGTTTTTTGATTTATGACGTTCTTGAAAGGAGTGAGCGATATGGTTAGAATCAATATTAAAATTATTTTTAAAAAATTGTTCTCACACATGCTTACACTGACTTACACACGAATACACACTTACATACTAGTATTTGTGTTTAATATTGTATGGTTTTTGTGTTTTTATTTTGCTTGCTTTGATACTTTTTTTATTATTTTCTAATTTAGATTATTAGGTACGCATACACAATGAAACTGAATAGAGGATATGCTAGTTAATTTTGAATAGGGTTGCCATTCATCGCGTTACATCAAGACATGTCATGGTTATCGACAGTATTATCCCGGATATGTTCGGATATTTTTTTTAAATTCTAAAAACAAGGAGCGTAAATTATCATCCGCTCTTATCTACAAATCTTGAAAACCCTGAAAAATATTGGTTTGGTAATCTGATTTATGTATTTATTTTATTTTTCTTTTGTCAACAGATTCCCCGATGAACTAGAAAGCCGCATCACACCGGATGAAGAACTCAATGATGATGATGATGATGATGAAGACGATGATAGTGATGATGAAAGCGAAAGTAGAATAAGGCCTCCGCGCCCGCCGCCTCCCACAGTTCGGGAATCTCCGCTCAGGCAACAGTGTCCCCTCAGGGGTGATCCGAGATGTCCTCCCGCTTCGAAAAGGTAAAAAATAATAATAAATTTAATTTGTAGTTAGGATTGAAATCTTTTTCCTTTACTGAGATATTCATTATCCAAATAGCCACAAAATTTTATTAATTTGATACAGGTGTTGGCAAAAAGCATAATTTTAAGTTAACTTTAAACTCGCTTTTCTCAAAACGACTGCTTTTAACTTGCGGCTATTTTTTTTTTTGTTTTTTAAAGAGAAATATTTGTGTTTTTATTATTTACACAAATGTTTCAATTTCATACTATTTCTGTGAGCCTAAGCGGCTTAGAAATAGGTATCAAATTGTGGTAGAGTGGGTTCGAGCCGAGAAACTCTGACTTAAGAGTCCGCGACACTAACCACGGGACCACAACCCGACACTGCCCCACATTTTGCCTTCGCACATTAGAGTAGACTCTAAAAATCGGTGTTTGATTTTAATATTTACAATATAAATCATGGAGTTCCTCAAATTAAACTCCAAAATGATAAAAATATTTTGCCGTCAGATATCGCACGCACGACGGCACGTGCAACAACGCGCGCCGGCCGCGCTGGGGCGCCGCGCTGTCGGCCGTGCAGCGCTTCCTGCCAGCGCACTACGCGGACGGCGTGCAGGAGGTGCGGCTGGCGCGCGGCGGGCGGCGGCTGCCGTCGGCGCGCGCCGTGAGCGCGGCCGTGCACGCGGGCCCGTCCGCGGCGCGGGAGCCGCGCGGCAGCGTCACGCACATGCTCATGCAGTGGGGGCAGTTCCTCGACCACGACGTCACGTCGTCCTCCCAGGCGCGCGGCTTCAACGGCTCCGTGCCCAAGTGCTGCGGGAGCGGCGGCAGGGAGTTCATACCGAGGGAATTGCTGGTGAGCACTCACTCTACATTCACTATCACTTTTTATTTTTAAATAATGTTTAAAATATTATTTTTTGACATATATAGAACTTCCAAGAATTTGAGTAGTTTGGTTGTCAAAAATGGGTAGAATTGGTGAATGCTATGACGGTCGTCTGCCCCGTAAATGCCCAGACTTCCCATATTCTTCTTCATCTTTGATGAGATGTCAAAAAATAATATGAAAATAACTCCTGTAATTGGAGATAATCCAGATTTTGTGAACAAGTATTTGGACACACTCAAAAAGTTGTAAATGTTCAAAATGACTCACAGCAACACCAAACCGATTTTCAACAGAGAAGTTCATTGTTTTTTGACATCTCAGCATAGATAAAAAAGAATCATAGACATGGAAGTCTGGGTATTTTCACAGGGCTTATAACCTGTCATAGGCTGGTTTAAGTGAATGTTACAAGTCTGAAAAGTGATCAGTCATAAACCCCCTAAACGCCCAGACTTACATATTCTTCGGTATCTATGTTGAGATGTCAAACAATAATATGAAAAATATCTCCTTTAATTGGAGATAATCCAGATTTGTGTCAAGTATTTGGACACACTCAAAATGTTGTAGAGAAGTTCAATATTATAATACACGAAGATAAATATAATACCGATAAAATCAACTAAGTTTGGAGTTAGATCCTTACAATATATTGCCTTTACCCAAATTAACCAGCTGCCTGACGTATATAAAATAGAACCCAATCAGGGATCCAAAATGAACAAACTGAAAAAATACTTTATGGAACATATTTTTTACTTTAAACATACTTCTTAGATTATGTTTTTTTATATGCCTATTTACTGTACTTTTATTGCTTCATATTATACATTTTGCCCCGTGTTTTCTTGTTGGTTACTTTCTTATCTGTTTTTCAGACTTACTTATCTTAACCCTATGGAGTTAAGTCGTTGCCTATAACTGACAATCAAATATTAATAGCCTTTTGTTCTCCGCCAGCATCCTGAATGTCTGCCAATATCCGTGCACGAAGAGGACCCCTTCTACGGGCCGAGAGGAATCCGCTGCCTGGACTTCATCCGCTCCAGTCCGGCCCCTCGGGCTGGCTGTGAGCTCGGATACAGGGAGCAGATGAACCAAGTGACCGCCTATATAGACGCATCTCCAATCTACAGCAGCTCAGCTAAACAGTCTGATAAACTCAGGATATTTAGAAATGGTAAATTTTTACTTTCACTTTGAAAGCATACTATTTTTAAATAATGTGTCTTTTAAGGTGGGGACTGACCGGAGCATTTCGTCGTAACGGAACATTCCCATCGAGCATCCGAATATCAGATGGAGTACTCAGAACGAGCTCGGCTCGCTGTACTGACTATACGAATGCTCACATCGTAACGTGTTATGTTATAACATGATATAGTATTTATTATTTCATTCATTTAAACCCTTATCCGCACCCCAATGGTGCGTGGGGCACTGCACCATACAAACGCAGTGTTATCTTGATCATTTACACATTAAGGAAAGGTGATCAGCCCTCCGCTTCAGGTACCAGTCCAGGGTAATATGGAATAAATATTACTGTGAAAAAATCACTTATATTTATTTGAGCCCCGACCCGGGACCTCCAGAACGGTAGCCGAGCGTGCTGACCGAAAACACTGAATACTGAATCTGTATCAAATTTCCAGGCATGTTACAATACGGCCGACTGCAATCGCGTCGTCCCATCCTTCCCCCAGAAGCCCGCGATACGGAAGCACTGTGTAGAGGAGGTGCTTTGGACGCTTCTTGCTTTAAAGCCGGAGATGGAAGGGTCAATGAACACCCGGGACTTGTAGCAATGCACATTGTCTGGCTTAGAAAACATAACAGGTATTATCTTCTATATAAATATGTATGTTTGTCACATCGTCCTAGTTTATATGAAAACAATTTTTAACCATATGCCATAATTATGTAAAGGGAGAAAAGCTGTAGAGATAAAAAATTTGTTGACTTCATTTTTTCCTGGCATTGGTCATGGAAACTCATAAGAATTGATGACTATTCACGATCATCTCAAAGTATTTTCCGGCATCATTCTGATGCTGACACCTGGTTTGACTTCACTGTGTTGTTTATCTGTAACTCTTCCCAATGTAAACTCTTTTTTATATTTCTTTTTTTTCAATGAGTTATAATTTTTGTCTAGCACAGAACTCAAACTACTGAAGCAAATAAGGAAACATTTTTACTATATAATTGTCTTCTAAAGTATTTTATAATGTTTTCTGAATCGCTTATTTAAATTGTGATAAATGGCATCTACATAAAATGGTTTTTGTTAATTACTTCCGTAAGAGAGCGAAAAAAGGGTGTATTTTTTTTATTATTTCAAAGCTAATGATGAAATTCATGCTGAAAATTTTAAAAATGATGAATTTTTAATTCCTCGTTCTGAATGCTTTTGTAAAAAAAAATAGATAGTATTTTATTCAATTTATAAATTGAATTTGTTTAAAATATTTCTTTTTAATACACAGGCTGGCTACAGAACTTTCTCACCTGAACCCTAATTGGAGCGATGAAAAGTTATATCAGGAAACAAGAAAAATTATTGGAGCATTTGTGCAGCATATTACTTATAAAGAATTTTTGCCCATCGTCTTAGGTACATATATTTCATTAAATATTTAAATACAACTTTATTCACAGATAAAATTTTACTTTCTTGGTTTATATAAGTTTTTATATTTGAGTATTTTAAAAATATTCTAGTATTACAAGTTACAAAGTAACGCAAAACTTTTGGTGCGGCCGAAATTGTATTGTATATTGTTTATTGTATATTTTCAGGGTCAGAAGTTATGCGCTTGTTTGATTTGGAATTACAAATAAAAGGATTTTACAATGGATATAATTCCAAAATAAATCCTAATCCAGCTAATGCATTTGGAGCCGCTGCATTTCGATTTGGCCACAGTCTCGTTCAAGACTCTTTCATGAGATATGACCGCTTTCACAGACCAATTGATAACAGTAAGTTGAATCGTTTACTCCCTACCACTTTCACTCTCAACAAAGAATTAGATGGGTTTAAAAAAAATTTCAAAAAATGCTATAGTAATCTACTTTTGATGATAAGATAATGATGAATTCCTGTCTGATATTATTTAAGATGATGATCTTATAATTCCTCGTTCTGAATGCTTTTCATCATTAACGAAATACCCACTACTTTATTTACATTCATATTTAATAGTTTCAAAAGTATAATGAATAGTAAATTTGCAGTATGTTCTAAATATGTACATTGAATCAATAATTATCACATTTTTTGTTTCAACATTTAAAGTTCTCTTCTACAAAGTTTAAGTGAACAATGTTGAAAGTATCTAATCCAAAATGGAATAATGTATTTTCACATATATTAATAGCGAAAAATTTCAATCGGTACTATAATTCACAATGAAGTCTGTAATGAGTATATCATTTTCAGATGTATTGTAATTAATTTATTTTCTAATTTTATTATTTATTTTATAAATATATCCACAAAAAAATTAATATCTTAATAAAAAAGTAAGGTAGGAATTAAATACATGATTTAAAATTTTAGATGTGCCTCTCCACGAAGAACTTACAAACCCTTCCAACATTTGGAGCTTCGGAGCAGTGGATCGACTCCTACTGGGTCTGACCAATCAACCATCGCAACGGAGAGACGAGTTTATATCACCAGAGCTCACAAACCATCTGTTTCAATCCGGTCGATTCACATTTGGTATGGACTTGGCTTCAATCAACATCCAAAGAGGAAGAGACCATGGCATTCCTCCTTACATCAATTGGAGAGAACCTTGTGGACTTACTCCGGTTGAAGATTGGTCAGATTTACTGAAGATAATGCCTCTTCGAGCTGTGCGGAGCCTAGAAGATGTTTACAGGTAAATATTTCACTTTTAAAGGATTCATCTGCATATTTTTTTGCAAGATCTCCACTTAACTTTGGCTTTCAAAGTCTTAAAAAAAACTCTACTTCTTTAAACTTTTGTCAATGTCACCCACCGGTCTTATCAAGAATACTTATTACTTTTTAAAATTACATTCTATTATCAATGGTGGAATGTTTGATTTGACAGGATTAAAAGCCTTTATTTATTTTTATATTTTACTTGTCTTGGCTGCACATCCCTTTATAATCATTCCTAACTTATCCTCAGGTTGCATCGGAACATAATAGTTAATTTGTGTCATTTTATTTACAGGGATGTAGATGATGTTGATTTATTTACTGGTGGGATGGCAGAACGCCCTGTCATAGGGGGCCTTGTAGGACCGACATTTGCTTGCATCATAGCTCAGCAGTTTTCTAACCTCAGAAGAGGAGATCGATTTTGGTAAACACCGTTGATTTTACCCGTAATATTATGTTAATTATATTCAACAGTTTAATAATTTAACTTGTTTATCTTTTTAAAGGTATGAAAATGGTGGGTTTCAATCATCATTCACCCCAGCTCAGCTACAACAAATAAGGAAAGTTACTCTCGCACAAATCCTTTGTCAGACTATGGAAAATGTTGAGACTCTTCAACCTTTTGTCTTCCTTCCCCCTGACGATTTTCGCAATGAACGAGTTCCCTGTGACAGTTTCCTATTTAACAACTTTGACCTGACCGCTTGGAAGGAACGCGACTTTGAGTTTGACAATGACATCAACAGTTTTGACCGAACGACTAGACAAACCACAGGACAACCAGACTTTAACCAGACTTTAAATAATTTACTCTCAGACTTATTTTCAAATAAAAATACAACCCCTGACAAGAAACCGACTGTTACCCCTAGCCCGATCCAACTTGACGATAAACTTGACATACCTATGAAAACCAAACCTACTAAACTGACAACGTCTCCCCGACCACCAAAACCTAAAACATCCAAAAATCCTTTTTTTACCAGACAAACTGTAAAAACCAAACCGACTTCACGAACTACTACTTTAAAGTTGGATGACAAACTGGATTTTAGCAAAACTTTGCTAGGTAAAAATATGACTGTTGAGACTGACGAAACTAACGTGACAAGAAGTAAACGGTCTTTGGACAATATTTCCAATACAACCTCTTCTAACCAAAAAGACAATCTTCTCAATCAACGTGCTTCTGAGGACAATGTCACACTAGATTCTAGAGAAGGGTTTGTAGATAAACTTCAGAGTGCTGTGAAAACTTACGGAACCATGCTGACTAACGATTTCCCTTTCTTTAGTAATCTATTTAGTAACAAACCAACTACGACAAGACCCCTTCGACCTGTAATTAAACCTCACGTAACTCTTTATCAACAAGACTATCAAACAACAGAAGAACCCGAAAAATACACTTACCTAATCAATATAGTTCCAAAGGCGACCACTCCAAAATATGAAAAAATCCAACAAACAATTAAAATCACAGTACAAGGACATCAACCAAACATACAATTCCCATCCATGAGTTCCTTTTCTTTTAACAAGAAACCAGTTTACAACCAAAACAAACTTGAATACCGCCCGGCTTCTGATTACAATAGACCAGATTCTGGATATAACAATCCCATTTCAGGCTATAATAGACCGATTTCTAACAATAATAGACCAATTTCTAACTATAATACACCAGATTCTGACTATAACGAACCCGTTTCAGGCTATAATAGACCAATATCTAACAATAATAGACCAACTTCTAACTATCATAAACCAATTTCCGACGATGACATACAATACAGCACAAATACCCCTAGTTATTTGAGACCGCAGTATATAAATAGCAGACCTCAGATATCCCAAGACCGCTACGACTTTGACCAAAATCCAGACCACCACTATAAACCAAATAATTACAGACCGACTTACGACTACACCACAGAAAACAACCCTTATGGGTTAGTGACGTTCAGTCATATTGAGACCACTAAACGACCTGACTTATTTAACAGACCCCGACCCCAATACGGATCAAATGACAATCAAAATGACGAGACAACGAGTAACTATGATCGACCAATTATTATATCTGCTGATGACAATTATGGTATCAATACAAGACCTATTCGTCCACAAACTTTAAGACCGATTAGTACAGGTATAACGATTTACATTGACAACAAACCCAAACCAAAACCAAAACCTCCCCAATCTGATGAAGACGTTAATATTAATGACGGATATTCGTCTACATCTTCAGACGATGAAAATGTTCCTCTTTTTACGAGACCTAACTATCAAAGACCTTTCTCCCAAAAACCAATAATAGACTATAAACCAGACCAATATGACAATACTGGACAAGACTCTGACGACCAAACTTACAACAGACCTTTACAAAGTGACCACGGACAGTTTTCATCCTGGAGACCTGATGATAATTACCAAGTGACTGAGAGTGACGATAATGATAATGGATATTCCATTGTGCACAAATCTAAACCAAACAACAACAGACAAACAACCCGACGCCCTTACAGACGTAAACCAGCTGTAGACATTAGTGTAGCTTCGGAGTATGGAGCTCACCACCATAGTGACATTCAAATAGTAATTGATTCTAATCAAAAATATAAAAATACTCCGAGGCCTAATACCAAACAGAGTCACCGAACAACCTCAAAATCAACAACAGTTCAACCGATTAAGCATTTTTACATCGGAAATGTTCTATATAAGTATCCACTGAATCGAGATGCCATGCAACATTATCTTTCCAGAAGTAAAAATGTATCTGAAGAAATATCAACAGACAGTGATACAATCATAAGAGAAAATTATAATAATGTCTGGAAACCTGACAAAATTGAACGCAGAAACTTTTTTGGAGACGACGATGGAAAGGGTGACTTAGAAAAAGACAATAAAGACAAAAGCTTAAATGATAACACATCAGTTAAAACTAATGACCCTGTGCAACGAAAAGATGATTCAAATATTGAATTAACACCATTGGTTGATAGAACAGTGCTTGATAATTCACCACCACAAGCAAAAGCAGCTGATAAAGCAAAAGATCATGTCTTTTTTGAAGTTATGCCCAGCGAGAATAGGTAAAAATTATACTACGTACTGTTTTTAAAAAAATGGCTACTTTTATTATATAATAACAAATTGTAATCATTTTCCTTTGCTTTAATTTTAGTCCAACAAGATGGGCATTTTACCATGAAAAACAGGAAGAAAATCCCGTTCTTAAACTGGCAATGCCGTCAATCCATTCAGACCCGATGGCATCTCATGAACTTCCAAGACCAATGTTTCACACTCCAAAAAATAAAATAAAGAAGCACAAAAATCCATAATAAACATGTTTCAAACCAATCTTTTTAATTTTACTATCATTGAAAGACCATTTTTACTATTGAAGTAGGAACTTAACTTAAAATTGATCTGACTTACAATCCCTAATATTTCTTATTTTAATGCTATCAAAGCAAAGTACCGATAAAGTTTATTAACTATTTAAAGTTTTGTTGTGGCAACCTTTTTAATAATGTAAATAATTATCTTGCCGAGAGTTTGAATCTTGTGTTATTATTACTCATTACTCTTTACCATTAGAAAAATAATTTGTAAAAGAAAATTGAGTAAAAATTGTATATAATGCAACTTTAAAAATGTCTGTAAATAATTTTTTCAAAATCATTAAAATTCATATTATAAATATATTTGTGACTAGAGGGATTTCTAAATGTTTTCAAAAATTGTATTTGTATTTATTTTATTAACTAAATCATATTTACCTTTATAAAACCTTTATGTATGTGTTATTTATTTTAAATATATTTTTATAACAATACAGTGTTTGGTAGGAGAAAAAAAACATTATCATTGAAATGCATTAAATATTTATATTTAATCAAAGGATATATTTATAAGGAGATATTAATATTTTTATTGCTGGCCTGAATTTATGAGTAAATTTTGTATAAATAATTTATTTTATTTTTATTTATTTCATCCCTATCATTGCGCTATATAGCGACATCACATGATTCCTGTTCCTTCCAATTTTTTGTATTTTTTATTAGAATTTGTGTATTAAAATTGTGTCATTGTAACATTCACGTATGCGAGAAGAACAAAGAGACGCAGTTCATCGACTTTAATTCGTTTACATTATCGTGTCCACCACATGTAACTCCTTTAAAATCATATATAAAGGGTGGAGGACAAATTTTTGTGTGCTCTGATTAGATATACCGTTAAACTTAATACGTCGCGCTTGCTCTTTGTCTATTGGCGTCGCTTTGTTCTTCTCGCCCTTATAACTTTTTAATTTTCGTAAAATAAATAATCGACATTCATTTCCATCTTCCTCATCATAAGTGTTCCAATACTGTTAGACGTTACAATTCCCTACTGACCAAATACTATCTTATTTGTATACTACTGGTTAAATATTGCAAATAAAATTCGTATAACTACCGAAACTCTTACTGATCACATTTCGCCAAAAAATCTGATAATAATTACCGTTACCACAGAAAACTATATTGTTTATTTAATTAAATGCATTCTTGATACTAACAAATAAATTTGCTTTTACCACTCAAACTTTTTCTAAATATGTGTGAGTAAATTTTACTTCAATAGATATTTCAAAGTGGTGCAAAAAATACTTTTTTACAGCTCGGTTTTAGAATACTTTCTGGAAAATGGTTAAGAATTTGGGTATTGTTTTCATCTTACATCAGTACCGTATAAATAACAATTTTATGCTACAAAGTGACCACAAAAACGCCATTTCTACAATTTGTAACTTCACTCACACCTCTCTATTTTTTTTGTACAAGTATTAATTTTAATTATATATTGCCTCAAACAATTATTATATTGAAAACTAAAAAATTGACCCTTATAAAATGGTGCTAAGGGCTTTGCATTAATTAAACTAATTGATGCAGTGTTAACTTGATCATTAATACACAAATGCAAAGTAATCCGCCTAGTTCCTCAGATGACAGCCAAAACAATTTAACATTATACGTTAATATTTATAATCTTCATGTTCATAATATTTTCTAAAGACAAATAAGTCTTTCAATTGCATTAAACAAAGTAATAAAAATTTCATTATTATCTTTATTTCACTTTTACAACCACTAATAAATAAGTGAGTGCCTGTAGTATGAATAGATAAGAACTTCTTTTTCTTCAAACCCTCATCCGCACCCAATGGTGCATAGGGCACTGAATCATATAAACGCAGTGTTATCTTGATCGTTAACATAAGAAGGAAAGGTCATCAATCTTCCACTTCAGGTACCAGTCCCAGGGTAGTTTTGAATAAATATTATTGTGGAAAGAATCACTTATATTTGTTTGACCCTTCCCTGAAAATCGAACCCGGGACCTCCAGTACGGTAGCCGAGTATGCTGACCATTATGCTGGTCACTCACGACGAGGAAAATAGTAGATTTTGTTACATTTTCTCTGGTTTTGTAACGTTCAAGTACGAATTTTGGAAAGACGAAAGATTTCACTGCCAACCTGGCGATGTGACGCGAAATCGAATACCTACAGCGCCATCATTAGTATATGATATTTGTATATAAGCTTCGTTCGAGTCTGGCCGGGCGACCGTCATGAATTCATTGCACAAACTAATTTATATAATTCATTGTAAACGATAAATGACACGCCGGGTGATCTCGTGTTGAAAATAACTATTATGTATTGGAAATGTGAGTACTTCATTATTGGTAAGGCGTTTCCTCTCATTCCGCCGTTTGCTAAACAGCTGTCAAACAAATTACGCAAGAAATTTGTCTCGACTGCTGCTCAAATAAGCGCTAATTAGAAGAAATATGTATTCTATAACCTCCCGAATGACCCCATCAACAGCATTGCAGGTAATCAACTGTTTTTGTTGTTGTTTTTCATGCCTGAAAAACTGTGCAATCTTCTTTGTGTGAAATGTCATTCTGACAGTCCGTTGACAGCGAGTCTGTTTTTATTATCGTTTTTATGTTATATTTTAGGTAAAGTACGGACAACCGACTCTGAGCTGTCGGCAGAGCCACCTGGGAAATTTCGGAACATTGTCGGGATGGCAGAAGCCGAGTTTAAATATCCTTTAAAGAAAATACCCTGCGTGTCCAGCGCTCAAGAGGTGAACGATTAAATGTTATTTGAAGCCCACCTTTCATAAAGAGTTACACTAATCGCGCCATATCATCCGAGCATGGACTCGTAAGAAAGAAGCCAAACATAATTACAAGTACATTTATTGTCATATAATGTTGTTTATTGCAATATATGCATATAAAATAAGATTCAACAAACACAAAAGATGTCATTCAAAAATAACTACAGCACGTGGCGTATAGATTTTGAAATGGTTTTCCAGTTTTACTTATACAGTTACAAATGTCAATTTACTAGTGGGTGCAATGCTTGGCCATGTTTTGTTCACAAAGAAATAGGTATGGATGATAATTAATAAATAATATTGGATATATGATGTAAGAAGACCAGCCCGCCGAAGCTTGCAATCGCAATACCGGACTGGACTCTTGATGCTGACAAATTTTCAGCCCCCATCTGTGCTCCACGAGCAGTTTTATGATGAGGTTGGAACTCTTCATATCAGCCCCTCCGGGAAGCCTGCCACTGTATACCTTATAAGACCATCTCAGTGTATACTGGTGTCTGATATCCTCATAATCGGAGATCGCTCAGTGGGTCGTAATGCTCGCAATTATTTTTCAAACATAAAAACTAATTCTGTAACTTTGTTACCTTTTCAGACGATGCAAGATGCAACTATTGGCAAATGACTTGTCGCGGCAGAAGGGTTCCATTTCCCCCATTGTGTTGGCGCTTTGGACAGTTTCATTTCCTAGCGCTGGATCAGAATATATAAACTACAGAGGACGATTCGGCATTGTTTTATTTGGATGTGTAGCCAGTAATTACTGTTTTAGTGTTTGCAGATATGTATAGGCAGATAGATGATATAACCATGAAACGTGTGTTATTGCACAATTTTCTTGGGAGTTATTCATCGTGACTAATATATGTATACTCTCCCCCCTGAAAATAAACATATTATGCTCTTAAATATGTTTTTATTTTGTTCATTAATGACCGAGATCCTTGAAAAGTATCATCCTATCCCGCTCTCTGTGATCTTACAACATTGACCTTAATTTTTTACAGAAATGCAATCTAAAGTAACTAACTGACCATCACGCCGCTTCCGCAGGGATAGGCAGAGAGAATAGAACACCACACCACGCTACTCTTGTCTTTGTACACATTCTTCTTTACGCATCCCCTCACACATCCTCCTCCCAACCCTTATCCGCACCCCAAAGGTGCATAGGGCACTGCATTATATAGAAGCAGTGTTATCTTGATCGTTAAATACACGAAGGAAAGGTGATCAGCCTTTCGCTTCAGGTACCAGTCCAGGGTCATATTAAATATATATTTGACTGAAAAATCAATAATATTTATTGCGACCCTCTTGGGAATCAAACCCGGGACCTCCAGCATGGTAGCCTAGAGCGCTAACCGCTACACTATGGAGGCGGACCTCATACATACCCGCCGATTATTCGGATTCCTGAATTGACCACTTTCAATTATTTTAAATACTTGATCATGCCAAGTTTTGCCCGGTCATCCTCTGCTCATGTTCCCAACAAGATTCGCCTCATAAATTTCTTTTACAGTCCTTTCTTCACTCGTTCGTTTAGATCTTTTATAACTAACTAACTAACCATCACGCCGCTTCAGGCAGAGAGTATAGAACGCCACACCACTCTGTCTTTGCAAACATTCTTCGCCTCTTCCACGTTCATGCATCTCCTCATACATACCCGCCGATTACTACGACTCCCAACCTGACCACTTTCAACTATTTGGCATACCTGATCGTGCCATGTTTTTCTTGGTCTTTCTCGGCTCCTTTTCCCCATTACATTCGCCTCATAAATTTGTTTTACCGTTCTTTCCTCACTCATTCGTTCCACATGTCCAAACCATCTCAACGCACCTTTCTTAATTTTATTGATAATGGTTATCTCCGCTTTGCATTCCTTCCTTATTTCACTATTCGAACATCTATCATGCATCGTTTTGTCGCACATTCTTCTGAGAGATTGCATTTCGACTGCACTCAGTCTACTTTCATCCTTCTTTTGCCAACTCCATGTTTTACTTCCATACATTAGAGTTGGAACCAGGACTCCGTTGCGCACTGCCAGTTTAGCTTCCGCTGATAGGTTTTTATTTGCCATAACTGATATTATTAGAGGGTATTTCTTTTTCATCGACAATTTTAATGACTTCCTTTAATCTGACTCTATCGAATGCTTTAGTAAGACCTGCAAAGCAGAGGTAAGCTGTCTTATTGAACTCTCTTGCTTTTTTAACTATTTGTCTAACAACAAATATGTTGATATTATTTATGTCCGAGTTCACTCGGTTTCTCACCGTCACATATTTAGCATATTCTTCTGGTGACGGTGAGCTTCTGTATTTCAGATGGTTTTTCTTCGGCGAGTTCCTTGACTTCATCAGTACACCATTTTATCAATAATGATTATCTCAGCCCTGCATTCTTTCCTTCTTTCACCATTCGAACATCTATCATACATATTTTTGCCTCACATACAAATAATGTAAATAAAAATAAAAATAATAGCACAACCTGGCTGAACGGTGGAATACGCGTGAATAGCCAATAAATAAAAAAAAGACATTCATAACAACAGCAATGGGGGCGCGAGATAGAGACAGGCATGAATTAGAAAGAGATAGAAAGGCATTCGCCGGAGCTAGCGATTGAGTTTGGCTTAGTCCCCAGAACCAAAGATCAAAGACGAATATCTATTTACTTATATTTCTTCTTTTTTTATGGCTGTTCACGCTTCTAGCCAATGCGAGTTATTTTTTATTTATATATTATTATTTTACACTTTTTACAATTTTAAAAAAGATAATTGTTTGAGTTTTTATTATTTACAAAAAAAAACTTCAATTTCATACTATTTCTGTGAGCCTAAGCGGCTCATTATTAGAAAGTGGTATCAAATTGTGGTAAAGTGGGTTCGAACCGAAAAACTTTGATTAAAAAATCCGAAACACTAACCACGGGACCACAACCCGATACGATTTGAATTCAAATGCAATTCGCCGCGCCGCACATAGGGGCAAGATGACTCGAAAACAACAAAAGCGCGGTCGTGCGGAACAGCTTTTGAAGATAGTTCTGAACGATGCAATCGCCGCAGAATTGAAAATCTAGGGAACTCCACTCTACTTTCACAACTAGGTTATGCAACGACAATGAATCTGAAAGCTTCTGGATAGCCAGTTGCATCCAAATTATTAGCAGAAATAAAAATTATTGCAAACAAGTTTGGGAGGTTAATAAGGTTGAGATGTTAGTGGAAAATGGAATGCTAATGCTGGAGAGGTCTGAAAGGAAGCCGTCATTAACTCTAGAACACTACCCTCAACTTTATAGGCATGAATACTACCGTGGGGTACCTGAGTACCCCGTAGATATTTATGAGTTAGAAATAAAACTATAAATTTATCAATTAATTTCTTGTATTTACTCAAATGTACTATTACTTAGGCCTACAAACAAAACAAATTGAAATAATTTTTAAAATTTTTGTTTGCAAAGATTGCATATTTTTATTTGATGGGTGCACAAATATGACGACGACAAGAGGAGCACGCGGTCCTCGATTTCCTATCTTTTATATGCGGACAGAAGCAGCAGCGATCAGGTTTGGTATCTCGAGGGACTGGTTCAGCAATGTCCATTTCATTTTTTAAAATACCATGTATAGATTTCCTTATATCCCGGGGCAAACATGGCCATTGTAATTTTTCTTGCATATACGGTGTTATAAGAGATTTTGCCATTTCCTTAAAAAATAGACGTCTTTTCGGAATGAGTTTCTTGTCTGGACTTCTTGACATAGTATAAAAAATCCAGGAGTTTACTCCTACTGTATTTAAGAGGGTATAGAAAATACACAAAGGCTATCTTCTCGTTTTTTCTAGACGTAGAATACTTTTTACTCATCTGGTCAAAAACATCTACCCACATTTTATTTTATTATAAAATGCTATAATTTCTGGCAGTAGTACTTTATTTTCTTCATTGATACGATACCACGAATGTCATCTTCATCGCCACTATCAGCGTATTTGCAAGCAACAAGAGTGGAGTAGTGATTTTGAGAATTAACACCAGGCTCTTCTAAAAGCTAAAATCTTGAATGAGGTCATCCAGTTCATCATCTGAAGCACCTCTAGTATTCATCTCCTCATTATCCAAATCTTCTAAAAACACTGCTTTTTCACCATCAGTTCTAAGACGTCGATTTGATCTATGAGACAAATGACTAACAAAAACGTAAATTACTTGTCATGGAAAATAACAAACTTATAAACATATGTAAAAAGAATAATAAAAACACGATTTTAAGTGATAATAAAAACATAATATACCTAATAAAAGAGTTAAATATTTATTTCAAGAATAATATTTAATAAAACTTACCAATAAATAACAAAGTTCAGCCGCCTTCGAATTTGAAAAAACTTTGACAACTACTACCGTGGGGTTCTAGAGTACCCCGGAACACCCGCCCACACGTCTGTACCTGCGCGACACTTCGATGGACAGTTCGTCGCAGTAACTAATAATTAGAGATTAGCTTGAATGGCGCAAGTGTGGATACGATATTTTTTTAAATACTGGGTTTTTAAAATCCTGTGGGGTACTCCAGTACCCATGGTAGCGTTTAAGAGTTAAACGGGTGCCCAATGAAATAAGATCTAGGTCTCCAATTAATGCCCTGCAAGTGCAGGCCTCTGACGCCCCCTCGGAATTATTAACTATCATTTTTTTAAATCAGAATATTATATTTTTTAGTCGAAAATTTTAAGATAAATTTATATGTCAAGTATTGTCTTCTCAATCCAATTCCATTTTCTACTAACATCTCAATCTCATCGACCTCCCCTAACAAACAAAATTAATTGAAAATCATTTGTAAATGTGTATGAAATATATTAAATAACTCACTAAACAAACCAACTTAATAATGAAACTAACCCCAATTACAGGAAAACAAACGATTTCAATTCAAATCGTATCGGGTTGTGGTCCCGTGGTTAGTGTTTCGGATTTTTTAATCAAAGTTTTTCGGTTCGAACCCACTTTACCACAATTTGATACCACTTTCTAATAATGAGCCGCTTAGGCTCACAGAAATAGTATGAAATTGAAGTTTTTTTTTGTAAATAATAAAAACTCAAACAATTATCTTTTTTAAAATTGTAAAAAGTGTAAAATAATAATATATAAATAAAAAATAACTCGCATTGGCTAGAAGCGTGAACAGCCATAAAAAAAGAAGAAATATAAGTAAATAGATATTCGTCTTTGATCTTTGGTTCTGGGGACTAAGCCAAACTCAATCGCTAGCTCCGGCGAATGCCTTTCTATCTCTTTCTAATTCATGCCTGTCTCTATCTCGCGCCCCCATTGCTGTTGTTATGAATGTCTTTTTTTTATTTATTGGCTATTCACGCGTATTCCACCGTTCAGCCAGGTTGTGCTATTATTTTTATTTTTATTTACATTATTTGTATGTGAGGCAAAAATATGTATGATAGATGTTCGAATGGTGAAAGAAGGAAAGAATGCAGGGCTGAGATAATCATTATTGATAAAATGGTGTACTGATGAAGTCAAGGAACTCGCCGAAGAAAAACCATCTGAAATACAGAAGCTCACCGTCACCAGAAGAATATGCTAAATATGTGACGGTGAGAAACCGAGTGAACTCGGACATAAATAATATCAACATATTTGTTGTTAGACAAATAGTTAAAAAAGCAAGAGAGTTCAATAAGACAGCTTACCTCTGCTTTGCAGGTCTTACTAAAGCATTCGATAGAGTCAGATTAAAGGAAGTCATTAAAATTGTCGATGAAAAAGAAATACCCTCTAATAATATCAGTTATGGCAAATAAAAACCTATCAGCGGAAGCTAAACTGGCAGTGCGCAACGGAGTCCTGGTTCCAACTCTAATGTATGGAAGTAAAACATGGAGTTGGCAAAAGAAGGATGAAAGTAGACTGAGTGCAGTCGAAATGCAATCTCTCAGAAGAATGTGCGACAAAACGATGCATGATAGATGTTCGAATAGTGAAATAAGGAAGGAATGCAAAGCGGAGATAACCATTATCAATAAAATTAAGAAAGGTGCGTTGAGATGGTTTGGACATGTGGAACGAATGAGTGAGGAAAGAACGGTAAAACAAATTTATGAGGCGAATGTAATGGGGAAAAGGAGCCGAGAAAGACCAAGAAAAACATGGCACGATCAGGTATGCCAAATAGTTGAAAGTGGTCAGGTTGGGAGTCGTAGTAATCGGCGGGTATGTATGAGGAGATGCATGAACGTGGAAGAGGCGAAGAATGTTTGCAAAGACAGAGTGGTGTGGCGTTCTATACTCTCTGCCTGAAGCGGCGTGATGGTTAGTTAGTTAGTTATAAAAGATCTAAACGAACGAGTGAAGAAAGGACTGTAAAAGAAATTTATGAGGCGAATCTTGTTGGGAACATGAGCAGAGGATGACCGGGCAAAACTTGGCATGATCAAGTATTTAAAATAATTGAAAGTGGTCAATTCAGGAATCCGAATAATCGGCGGGTATGTATGAGGTCCGCCTCCATAGTGTAGCGGTTAGCGCTCTAGGCTACCATGCTGGAGGTCCCGGGTTTGATTCCCAAGAGGGTCGCAATAAATATTATTGATTTTTCAGTCAAATATATATTTAATATGACCCTGGACTGGTACCTGAAGCGAAAGGCTGATCACCTTTCCTTCGTGTATTTAACGATCAAGATAACACTGCTTCTATATAATGCAGTGCCCTATGCACCTTTGGGGTGCGGATAAGGGTTGGGAGGAGGATGTGTGAGGGGATGCGTAAAGAAGAATGTGTACAAAGACAAGAGTAGCGTGGTGTGGTGTTCTATTCTCTCTGCCTATCCCTGCGGAAGCGGCGTGATGGTCAGTTAGTTACTTTAGATTG